>NC_087185.1:12001663-12039163 GCF_035594125.1 Scylla paramamosain
TATATATATATATATATATATATATATATATATATATATATATATATATATATATATATATATATATATATATATATATATATATATATATATATATATATATATATATATATATATATATATATATATATATATATATATATATATATATATATATATATATATATATATATATATATATATATATATATATATATATATATATATATATATATATATATATATATATATATATATATATATATATATATATATATATATATATATATATATATATATATATATATATATATATATATATATATATATATATATATATATATATATATATATATATATATGCATATACATATATATATATATATATATATATATATATATATATATATATATATATATATATATATATATATATATATATATATATATATATATATATATATATATATATATATATATATATATAGATAGATAGATAGATAGATAGATAGATAGATAGATAGATAGATAGATAGATATAAAAGTAGGAAGAAAAAAGAGAAAGCAGATGGGCCAGATGGAGCAAGGAAAGAGAGAGAAAGAAAGAATGTGACAGAAACAGCGCAAGACGGGCGCGTCATGGTGCGCTGCTTTATAGTAAATTTTTTTGTAAGTGGAATGTTGACCTTCCAAATTTAATTCCCACCCCCTTTTTCCGTACTCCCGAGTGCTACATTTGAAAGATGATAAAGCAAAAGACTTGTTCTGTCTCATATAGCTCCATAATGCGCAACAGCACAACTAACATAAAAGATAGGTAAATTAATTTTTTTTTCATTTCTTTTGAATTATGAAGCAACAACTACCCATATAATCTCAGATCCATTTCATCTACGGCAAATCTAATTTGTTTGTGTAAGTAAGTAGTATGTAAATAAGTAAATAAGTTTATTGCCCTTAATTATGTACAGTATATTTATATATAAGAAAATATACATTAGGCATTATCTGTGCAGCCGGGGCTCCCTGACAGATATACTTTATTTTAATGAAAATTTAGCATGGCTTTGTATCATCTATGGTATACAGTATAATGACAATGAACAAGTAAAAAAAGGAACATTGTATATATATATATATATATATATATATATATATATATATATATATATATATATATATATATATATATATATATATATATATATATATATATATATATATATATATATATATAGTTAACTATGTGACCGGAAACTTTGTAAAACAAATAGATGATCTTTAATTTTCTTTTTAAACTATTGCATATTACTTAAGATTTTTTTTATTTTTATTCACCTGTCAAAGTGTTCCATGACTGTGGACCGTAGTAGAAGATGAGGTGCTTGAAGAAGATTATTCGATAGCGTGGACAGACTAGATTAACTTTTTTTTTTCTTGTGAGGTAATATATATATATATATATATATATATATATATATATATATATATATATATATATATATATATATATATATATATATATATATATATATATATATATATATATATATATATATATATATATATATATATATATATATATATATATATATATATATATATATATATATATATATATATATATATATATATATATATATATATATATATATATATATATATATATATATATATATATATATATATATATATATATATATATATATATATATATATATATATATATATATATATATATATATATATATATCATAGAAGCTGTTTTAGCTAGAGATGAGATGTGAAGTTTCCAGTTCAGATTATAAGTAAACGACAGACCGAGGATGTTCAGTGTAGAAGAGGGGGACAGTTGAGTGTCATTGAAGAAGAGGGGATAGTTGTCTGGAAGATTGTGTCGAGTTGATACATGGAGGAATTGAGTTTTTGAGGCATTGAACAATACCAAGTTTGCTCTGCCCCAATCAGAAATTTTAGAAAGATCAGAAGTCAGGCGTTCTGTGGCTTCCCTGCGTGATATGTTTACTTCCTGAAGGGTTGGACGTCTATGAAAAGATGTGGAAAAGTGCAGGGTGGTATCATCAGCATAGGAGTGGATATGACAAGAAGTTTGGTTTAGAAGATCATTAATGAATAATAAGAAGAGAGTGGGTGACAGGACAGAACCCTGAGGAACACCACTGTTAATAGATTTAGAAGAAGAACAGTGACCGTCTACCACAGCAGCAATAGAACGGTCAGAAAGGAAACTTGAGATGAAGTTACAGAGAGAGGGATAGAAACCGTAGGAGGGTAGTTTGGAAATCAAAGCTTTGTGCCAGACTCTATCAAAGGCTTTTGATATGTCCAAGGCAACAGCAAAAGTTTCACCAAAGTCTCTAAAAGAGGATGACCAAGACTCAGTAAGGAAAGCCAGAAGATCACCAGTAGAGCGGCCTTGACGGAACCCATACTGGCGATCAGATAGAAGGTTGTGAAGTGATAGATGTTTAAGAATCTTCCTGTTGAGGATAGATTCAAAAACTTTAGATAAGCAGGAAATTAAAGCAATAGGACGGTAGTTTGAGGGATTAGAGCGGTCACCCTTTTTAGGAACAGGTTGAATGTAGGCAAACTTCCAGCAAGAAGGAAAGGTAGATGTTGACAGACAGAGCTGAAAGAGTTTGACTAGGCAAGGTGCAAGCACGGAGGCACAGTTTCGGAGAATAATAGGAGGGACCCCATCAGGTTCATAAGCCTTCCGAGGGTTTAGGCCAGCGAGGGCATGGAAAACGTCATTGCGAAGAATTTTATACGTGGCATGAAGTAGTCAGAGAGGAGAGGGAGGAACAAGCCCAGAATCGTCCAAGGTGGAGTTTTTAGCAAAGGTTTGAGCAAAGAGTTCAGCTTTAGAAATAGATGTGATAGCAGTGGTGCCATCTGGTTGAAGTAGAGGAGGGAAAGAAGAAGAAGCAAAGTTATTGGAGATATTTTTGGCTAGATGCCAGAAATCACGAGGGGAGTTAGATCTTGAAGGGTTTTGAGATTTTCATTTAATGAAGGAGTTTTTGCCTAGTTGGAGAACAGACTTGGCATGGTTCCGGGCAGAAATATAAAGTGCATGAGATTCTGGTGATGGAAGGCTTAAGTACTTTTTGTGGGCCACCTCTCTATCATGTATAGCACGAGAACAGGCTGTGTTAAACCAAGGTTTAGAAGGTTTAGGACGAGAAAAAGAGTGAGGAATGTACGCCTCCATGCCAGACACTATCACCTCTGTTATGCGCTCAGCACACAAAGACGGGTCTCTGACACGGAAGCAGTAGTCATTCCAAGGAAAATCAGCAAAATACCTCCTCAGGTCCCCCCAACTAGCAGAGGCAAAACGCCAGAGGCACCTTCGCTTAGGGGGATCCTGAGGAGGGATTGGAGTGATAGGACAAGATAAAGATATGAGATTGTGATCGGAGGAGCCCAACGGAGAAGAAAGGGTGACAGCATAAGCAGAAGGATTAGAGGTCAGGAAAAGGTCAAGAATGTTGGGTGTATCTCCAAGACGGTCAGGAATACGAGTAGGGTGTTGCACCAATTGCTCTAGGTCATGGAGGATAGCAAAGTTGTAGGCTAGTTCACCAGGATGGTCAGTGAAGGGAGAGGAAAGCCAAAGCTGGTGGTGAACATTGAAGTCTCCAAGAATGGAGATCTCTGCAAAAGGGAAGAGGGTCAGAATGTGCTCCACTTTGGAAGTTAAGTAGTCAAAGAATTTCTTATAGTCAGAGGAGTTAGGAGAGAGGTATACAGCACAGATAAATTTAGTATGAGAATGACTCTGTAGTCGTAGCCAGATGGTGGAAAACTCGAAAGATTCAAGAGCGTGGGCACGAGAGCAGGTTAAGTCATTGCGCACATAAACGCAGCATCCAGCTTTGGATCGAAAATGAGGATAGAGAAAGAAGGAGGTAACAGAAAAGGGGCTACTGTCAGTTGCCTCAGACACCTGAATTTCAGTGAGGAAAAGAAGATGAGGTTTAGAAGAGGAGAGGTGGTGTTCTACAGATTGAAAATTAGATCTTAGACCGCGAATGTTGCAGAAGTTAATGAAGAAAAAGTTGAGGGGGGTGTCAAGACACTTAGGGTCGTCGACGGAAAGGCAGTCCGACCTGGGGATTATTTATGGTCCCCTCCCCAGATGGGGACTCCGAGGCTGGCGTAGGAGTCGCCATGATTTTAAAATTTTTTGAGTGAAGGGTGTGTGTGTTATTAGGTGCTTGTAGTTTTGTGTGGAGGAAGAGAGTTGTCTTTAGAGGGCAGGCTGTGACTACCCCCTTGTGTTGTGAGACACAAAGGGAAACGTTCAGTGAGGTCACACTATATATATATATATATATATATATATATATATATATATATATATATATATATATATATATATATATATATATATATATATATATATATATATATATATATATATATATACTATTATATTAAATTGAGTTCTCTTAGTAATTACAACATTTTCATTGATAAATAAAATGAGAAAACATATATGCATTGAATAAAAATCAAGAAGCTAGTTCTCAGAGAATAAATTAAGAATTGAATGATATTTTTCCTAGCTGAATATACATCCACAAATTTTATTTTGTGCAACTTTTAACTTAGTAATGAAAGAAGGCCAAGTGTATTTCCACAGTGATATTATATTACACAAGGTGAGGATTGCAAAGGGGGTAATAAATACTAAGAGCCTCGATCTTTAGTCGGTTGCGAACTTTGTACAATATGCCGCACATCCTGGATCGTTTGAAATATGCATCACTTCTCTGATAGTTCCAATTGTTTTTTTGTTTTTTTCAAATATAAATACTTAAGTATTTTGTATGAGTAACATTATTTTACAGCATTATCATCTATTAACAGTGGGGACAGTTGGTAATATAATTCACTATGTAACAAAATTTCACTTTTGCCTTGTCCTTGGCCCCAAACCATAATTTTCCAGTTATTTCCATCTAAACAATTTATATATATATATATATATATATATATATATATATATATATATATATATATATATATATATATATATATATATATATATATATATATATATATATATATATATATATATATATATATATATATATATATATATATATATATATATATACTCGTATATAAAGTTATTTTTATCCTAAAAGTTTGCTTTTGTGATTAGAACAATTAATTTACATTTTTGCCTTATTTAATTATGGTATGGGTTACTATTGGTTTTCATGCCAGGTAAAGGACCTTTGCAAAATCTCAATTGCTTATCTAATTGCTTTTGAAATGATGCAAGTAAATTAAAACAATGAAAAAAAATAATAACAAGTATTCTGAAGATTTTTATTTTAATAAGATTTTTTATTTTAATAAGATTGAATTGACCAGATCTAGCAAGAAATTTATCATATTTAGAAGAATTTGCTTACATTTCAGAAATATTCTCAAATCTTCCAGAATGTTCTACCAAACACTTTTAGAAGTTTCTAAAATATTTCAGAACATTCTAGAACTTTCTAGAATACAGTAGAAATAAGTAGAAATAAAAAAAAAATATAGAACCTACATGAATTTTCTAAAATGATTCATAATATTCTAAAGTAGGTTCAAGAATATTATATAAAGATTGATAACATTCTGGAACAAATTCTACAAAGACTAAGAATATTCTAGAGTACTGTATGACAATATAAAAAGTAGGGGCTTGCAGACCACCAGTCAGTTCTGCTTTGGCTGCCTGAGAAGACACATCACAAGAGGTGAAATGGCATCAAGAGGCTGCAATGATTCTCCAGATGCATTGTGCTATATATGTGACCAATTCAACAAGACAAGAGCAAAGAAGTTCTCTTTGACAGCATCTGGGAAAATGGTGAAATTGAGCTATATTTGGAAAAAAAAAAAATTGAAGCCTCAAAAGCAAAGTTTGACAAATAATGGACATTTTTTATTGTTATGCTATGAAAAGAGAAAATAACGCTTGTTTGTCAAAGACAAAAATCGTGTTGCATATTGTGATCTAAGGAGCGATTCTCAAAATTGATATAATAATTAGTTTTGGAAATATTTAGTGTTAATTTATTCATTTATACCTATTCATTGATTGGTTCTAGTTCATTTGTCAAATTGTGTGTGTGTGTGTGTGTGTGTGTGTGTGTGTGTGTGTTATGATAATTTATTCATTTATACCTATTCATTGATTGATTCTAGTTAATTTGTCAAATTGCATGTGTGTGTGTGTGTGTGTGTGTGTGTGTGTGTGTGTTTGTGTGTGTGATAGAAGTACACAATTTGATATAGGGACATTGTTGGCATTTAATAAGAAACTACGTCACGTTAATATTTGTAAACATTTATTATTCTTTCTTTTTTTCTTTTTTTTTGCTAAGGGTTTATAGCTACGCATCCTGGAGCCAGGAAACAAGAGGGCTAGTGTTACTTAAGCAACGTTAGAAGCTGACAAGTTGACCGCTATGGGTCTGTTGTCTAAGGGCACGCCGCTCTCCTGGCAAGAGACCAAGCGCTACGCAGAACACGTGAGAAAGAACGGCATCCAACAATTCATCAATCAATATCACCAAATGAAAGACCGCCAAGGGGATTACCTAAGATGGGGTGATGAGGTAAGTGAATCCCTTTGGACCCTAAACGATAAGATTTTTCAAACTAAGGTCGTCTTATAATTATTAGAGGTGATCGACAATAAAAAGGGGGAGGGAAAAATAAGTCAAAGACATTGTTTTTTTTGTAAAGGAAGCTTATTAGTGTTACTTTGATACAAGACCATCTCGGCTCCAGTTGGACAAAAACAAAAAAAATGTATCGGCTTCAGGGAATTCACTCTTTCCATAATTTTCTGTCCCACCTTTTTTGAATGACAGTTATCAGTTCGAATTAAAGTTTTATATTTAATATTATGATAAAGTACCTTTCATAAAGTTGAGTGGCCTGTGATGGATTAGCCACTTTCTTTCCTCCTCTTAGCTGTTGACCATATATGCAGGAGGCGTATATGGACAATTGTATATTGAGAAGCTCAACCCATAGAGCTGTTTCAACAGGTTGAAGTGACAAACTTTTCTTACTTTACTGACTCCTTTTTTCTATATCATATTATTTATCTATCAGTTTATCTATCTACACACTTCTAATGTATCCGATGTTCGTATCGCATCAGCACCCGCGGAACATCGGCATAGTTTTAACATCCGCATTTGTGGTAAAATAGATATTCGCATCTACGCCACATAAAAATGTAGTAGATACATTTTGTACATTATAGACACACAGAGTACAGAGCTTGCAAAGTTGAAAAAATAAATAAATAAATAATGCATATTTATTTATCTACTAAAATTACACCTTTATATATATATATATATATATATATATATATATATATATATATATATATATATATATATATATATATATATATATATATATATATTATATATATA
This sequence comes from Scylla paramamosain, assembly GCF_035594125.1. Taxonomy (NCBI): domain Eukaryota; kingdom Metazoa; phylum Arthropoda; class Malacostraca; order Decapoda; family Portunidae; genus Scylla; species Scylla paramamosain. Next base: position 12,009,130 of record NC_087185.1, read on the forward strand.
TATATATATATATATATATATATATATATATATATATATATATATATATATATATATATAATATATATATATATATATATATATATATATATATATATATATATATATATATACAGAGAGAGAGAGAGAGAGAGAGAGAGAGAGAGAGAGAGAGAGAGAGAGAGAGAGGGCAGTCACAGCCTGCCTCTAAAGACAACTCTCTTCCTCCACACAAAACTACAAGCACCTAATAACACACACACCCTTCATTCAAAAATCTTAAAATCATGGCGACTCCTACACCAGCCTCGGAGTCCCCATCTGGGGAGGGGGCCATAAATGTCCCCAGGTCGGACTGCCTTTCCGTCGACGACCCTAAGTGTCTTGACACCCCCCTCAACTTTTTCTTCATTAACTTCTGCAACATTCGCGGTCTAAGATCTAATTTTCAATCTGTAGAACACCACCTCTCCTCTTCTAAACCTCATCTTCTTTTCCTCACTGAAACTCAGGTGTCTGAGGCAACTGACAGTAGCCCCTTTTCTGTTCCCTCCGAATTTCTCTATCCTCATTTTCGATCCAAAGCTGGATGCTGCGTTTATGTGCGCAATGACTTAACCTGCTGTCGTGCCCACGCTCTTGAATCTTCCGAGTTTTCCACCATCTGGCTACGACTACAGAGTCATTCTCATACTAAATTTATCTGTGCTGTATACCTCTCTCCTAACTCCTCTGACTATAAGAAATTCTTTGACTACTTAACTTCCAAAGTGGAGCACATTCTGACCCTCTTCCCTTTTGCAGAGATCTCCATTCTTGGAGACTTCAATGTTCACCACCAGCTTTGGCTTTCCTCTCCCTTCACTGACCATCCTGGTGAACTAGCCTACAACTTTGCTATCCTCCATGACCTAGAGCAATTGGTGCAACACCCTACTCGTATTCCTGACCGTCTTGGAGGTACGCCCAACATTCCTGACCTTTTCCTGACCTCTAATCCTTCTGCTTATGCTGTCACCCTTTCTTCTCCGTTGGGCTCCTCCGATCACAATCTCATATCTTTATCTTGTCCTATCACTCCAATCCCTCCTCAGGATCCCCCTAAGCGAAGGTGCCTCTGGCGTTTTGCCTCTGCTAGTTGGGGGGACCTGAGGAGGTATTTTGCTGATTTTCCTTGGAATGACTACTGCTTCCGTGTCAGAGACCCGTCTTTGTGTGCTGAGCGCATAACAGAGGTGATAGTGTCTGGCATGGAGGCGTACATTCCTCACTCTTTTTCTCGTCCTAAACCTTCTAAACCTTGGTTTAACACAGCCTGTTCTCGTGCTATACATGATAGAGAGGTGGCCCACAAAAGGTACTTAAGCCTTCCATCACCAGAATCTCATGCACTTTATATTTCTGCCCGGAACCATGCCAAGTCTGTTCTCCAACTAGGCAAAAACTCCTTCATTAAATGAAAATCTCAAAACCCTTCAAGATCTAACTCCCCTCGTGACTTCTGGCATCTAGCCAAAAATATCTCCAATAACTTTGCTTCTTCTTCTTTCCCCTCCTCTACTTCAACCAGATGGCACCACTGCTATCACATCTATTTCTAAAGCTGAACTCTTTGCTCAAACCTTTGCTAAAAACTCCACCTTGGACGATTCTGGGCTTGTTCCTCCCTCTCCTCTCTGACTACTTCATGCCACGTATAAAATTCTTCGCAATGACGTTTTCCATGCCCTCGCTGGCCTAAACCCTCGGAAGGCTTATGAACCTGATGGGGTCCCTCCTATTGTTCTCCGAAACTGTGCCTCCGTGCTTGCACCTTGCCTAGTCAAACTCTTTCAGCTCTGTCTGTCAACCGCTCTAATCCCTCAAACTACCGTCCTATTGCTTTAATTTCCTGCTTATCTAAAGTTTTTGAATCTATCCTCAACAGGAAGATTCTTAAACATCTATCACTTCACAACCTTCTATCTGATCACCAGTATGGGTTCCGTCAAGGCCGCTCTACTGGTGATCTTCTGGCTTTCCTACTGAGTCTTGGTCATCCTCTTTTAGAGACTTTGGTGAAACTTTTGCTGTTGCCTTGGACATATCAAAAGCTTTTGATAGAGTCTGGCACAAAGCTTTGATATCAAAACTACCCTCCTACGGTTTCTATTCTTCTCTCTGTAACTTCATCTCAAGTTTCCTTTCTGACCGTTCTATAGCTGCTGTGGTAGACGGTCACTGTTCTTCTCCTATATCTATTAACAGTGGTGTTCCTCAGGGTTCTGTCCTGTCACCCATTCTCTTCTTATTATTCATTCATGATCTAAACCAAACTTCTTGTCCTATCCACTCCTATGCTGATGATACCATCCTGCACTTTTCCACGTCTTTTCATAGACGTCCAACCCTTCAGGAGGTAAACATATCACGCAGGGAAGCCACAGAACGCTTGACTTCTGATCTTTCTAAAATTTCTGATTGGGGCAGAGCAAACTTGGTATTGTTCAATGCCTCAAAAACTCAATTCCTCCATCTATCAACTCGACACAACCTTCCAGACAACTATCCCCTCTTCTTCAATGACACTCAACTGTCCCCCTCTTCTACACTGAACATCCTCGGTCTGTCCTTTACTTATAATCTGAACTGGAAACTTCACATCTCATCTCTAGCTAAAACAGCTTCTATGAAGTTAGGTGTTCTGAGACGTCTCCGCCAGTTTTTCTCACCCACCCAGCTGCTAACTCTGTACAAGGGCCTTATCCGTCCATGTATGGAGTATGCTTCACATGTCTGGGGGATTCCACTCATACTGCTCTACTAGACAGGGTGGAATCAAAAGCTTTTCGTCTCATCGACTCCTCTCCTCTAACTGACTGTCTTCAGCCTCTCTCTCACCGCCGCAATGTTGCATATCTAGCTGTCTTTTACCGCTATTTTCATGCTAACTGCTCTTCTAATCTTGCTAACTGCATGCCTCCCCTCCTTCCGCGGCCTCGCTGCACAAGACTTTCTTCTTTCTCTCAACCCTATTCTGTCCACCTCTCTAACGCAAGAGTTAACCAGTATTCTCAATCATTCATCCCTTTCTCTGGTAAACTCTGGAACTCCCTACCTGCTTCTGTATTTCCACCTTCCTATGACTTGAATTCCTTCAAGAGGGAGGTTTCAAGACACTTATTCATCAATTTTTGACCACTGCTTTGACCCTTTTATGGGACTGGCATTTCAGTGGGCATATTTTTTTATTAGATATTTGTTGCCCTTGTCCAGTATCCTTCCCACATAAAATATATATATATATATATATATATATATATATATATATATATATATATATATATATATATATATATATATATATATATATATATATATATATATATATTTTAGTTTACTCAACCAAACGTCCTAAGAGTTCTGCGAAAGGGCGGAAGGAGAGAGAATTTTACATAATGACCATATATGTATCATGTATATATATAACAGTATGTTTGTATGTATTGTGTAATAGTAGCGTTTACGTATATGTACTACATGTTAATATTACATAAGTAATTAGTATGAAGGGAAGCATCCTCACTGGCAAGAAGAGAGAGAGAGAGAGAGAGAGAGAGAGAGAGAGAGAGAGAGAGAGAGAGAGAGAGAGAGAGAGAGAGAGAGAGAGAGAGAGAGAGAATGTGTGTGTGTGTGTGTGTGTGTGTGTGTGTGTGTAAATAATATATAGGTCCATTATGCATGTCTGTGTAGACTCTGCGCTATCTTAAAGATGACAGAAGGATTATAATTATAATTTATATAATTATGATTTATATTTGTATAATATTGTGTAATTATACAAAAATAAGACTAAAAATATCTGGCAGCGCTGAACAGTTATTGCAGCTGCCATCTGGCAATAGTTCATGCTATATAGTGATTTTATACCAAATTCCCGAACATATCCCCATCGACATCCACGTGAGAATGTCATAATTTGATATCCATATTTGTACCCGCATCCGCTATATGGTAAAAACTGATATCTACATCCGCTTCCATATCAGCAAAATATGTTGATATGATATCTGCATACACATCCGCATCCGCGGATTTCTAAATTCTGACATCCGATAAATCTCTACCACACACACACACACACATACACACACACACACACACACACACACACACACACACACACACACACACACACACACATATATATATATATATATATATATATATATATATATATATATATATATATATATATATATATATATATATATATATATATATATATATATATATATATATATATATATTATTACGACCAGGTTCAACTCACTTCACAGCTGCCACTACATTCGGGTGGGCTTTCCCTGGGCTAGTGCGGTGGTCATTAGCACGACGATTCCAGGCACTTGCTGGTCGTCGACAACTATAAAGCTTAATTTTGGTCGCAGCTCAGTTTACCCCGCCCACAGGGAAGGGAATATAACAAAGGCCAACTTAAACCTCCAAGCTGGAAAGAACAAATGACCCACGTGTTAGGGGAGACAGACAGTAGCCACAACACATACTGAGGTTTAATACCCTATTTGGACAACCGGTCACAGTAACGGACCGCCCATGTCCATATACACTGGTCAAGCAACATTATATCTATGACCTCCTAGAAGACAAATTCCCGCCTCCGATAAAATTGGTGGAAATCCGGGAAGAAAGTAGACAGCTGTAGCCTAGCACAAACATTATTCAATCCTCTGGTCTGGTTCCCTCACCGTTGCGGACCACAGATACCAGTAACATTTAACAGAAACACGACACGCAACGACCCACAACAATGCACTTGGGCAGAAAGGGGAGAGGACAGGAGCCTGCTCCCGTCAAAATACTCTGTACAACGACACAACAACACAAGATTGCAGTCATTCTTTCTCACAGGAGCAGCCAGAACACTCTCTCGTCGGATATTTGGCTTCTCACGGCTCCAGGTCTCCTATAGGGCCATTTATAATATACAATGATGATAATAAAACGTTATACTATAATCACATATTTAGTTCTACATTAATATGCACTCCCTAGACACGACTTCTCCCTACTTGCTAAATACCACGTCTATGCTCTCTATGGTATCCAACTGGCTACTGACTGGCTGCCTGTGGAACTCAGTGCAGAGTCCGTTAAATAGACCTGGGTCTATTTGGAGGGTTGAGTGGAAAGTAATTACACTATGGGAAAGAGCAATTTTCTGCCATATGATCCATTCACTTCGTCTTTTAAGAAATAATGAAAATGGGGAAATCGGGTGGGGGTAAGATCAATTTCTCATTTATCTAAGTTTTACCGTTGACATGGCGCCTTTGTAGCAATTTATTTTGAGATGGTAGGTTAAAATAAGACGTTCCAACTTATTGTACTATACCGCACGGGTTCTGGCTTCAGATTCCACGGCGTATGGAGTACTGCGGACTCCCGAGAAGGAGAGAGGGAGAAAATAAAACAAATGAGAGAGAGAGAGAGAGAGAGAGAGAGAGAGAGAGAGAGAGAGAGAGAGAGAGAGAGAGAGAGAGAGAGAGAGAGAGAGAGAGAGAGAGAGAGAGAGAGAGAGAGAGAGAGAGAGAGATTTTATTTGTGCGCTGCAATATCGTGGTCATATGGCGCCGCTACAAACCTTTAAAACGACAAAGGTTGCAGTTCTTAAAATATCGGTATAAAAAACAAAATTATCGGTAATGTAAAAATGTTAAAAGACCACTAAAAAAAAACATAAAAAAAGGAAATGATAAGAGCTATAAAACAAAACAAAAAAAACTTAGTGATAAAAATGAGAGGGTTGGAATAGTAATATTTCAGTTACATAATTTAATTTAATTTAATTTATTTTAAAGTGAGGGGGTACCAACCCCACTGACCCAGAACAGTGTCTGGTGTTGTTCGTTCCGTACCCAAGACACTGACCCCACTGACCCAGATATCTGGCGTTGTTCGTTATGTTCCCAAGACACTGATCCCACTGATCCAGATATCTGGCGCTGTTCGTTATGTGCCCAAGACACTGACTGCACTGACCCAGGCCCCAAGACCCAATGTTGTCCGTCATGTGTCTTCCTCACTTGCCTGCATGTTCTCCCAGTGCAAAAAATAAGGTTCTGTCCAATAGTATATTACTTTTAAAATAAATAGAAGACTACTTTAAAGGCAATCTATAATGTGTTTAAAAGACCAGCCTTCTCCACAAACATGACCTCATGTCCCGAGGAGAGAGCCCTCTCTCTCGTCAAGTATCAACGACATCAGGAAAGTCCCATCCTCATCGCGACAGCAGAAAAAAATATCGCTCCCGCAGCTCCACCAGACTGGGACACTCCTATAGAAAGTGTCGCATTGTAAGGGGAACTAAACAGTCATCACAGAATTGTTGGGTTTCCCGGGACATGAGTTAACCATGAGTGGGACGTGTGTGACCTGTCCGGAGATAGGCCAGTGATTCTCTTTGAGTTGCGCCCCTGCACACAGACATATGTCCATGGGCGGAAAGCTACAGAAGTTATCTCCCCCATCTTAGTGGTGGCAACCACATCTTCTCCTGCCCTGCCCTGCCAACTGCCAAGAATTGCCACCCTTTTAATGGAGTATAAATCATGAAAGGGAATGGGGGTGGAAGGAGCAACCTGAGTTGCCGCCTCTTTAACCAACCTATCGGCCTTTTCATTACCATGAATTCCCACAGGTACGGGTAACCAACAAAATGTTATGTGATATCCTCTGCGCTGAAGCAGGTGAATCTACTCTAAAACATATATGATTAGGGGAGGAAGAGAGGAAGTAAAATGGTCCAGGGCAGACAAAGCACTACAAAAGTCACTAAAAATAGTAAAACTTGAAACCGGTAGAGTAAAAATTATTTTTAGGGCAAGAATAATGGCAGATAACTCTGCCGTAAAAACAGAGGAAACTCTCGGAAGGCTACCGCCTCGACAGAAGGAAGGGAATATAACACTATATCGAACTCCTGCATCAGACTTTGAGCCATCTGTGTACACAGGGACGAAGCCAGAGTGTGTCGAAGAGTGTTCCAAAAATAAAGCGCGAAAACTGCCAGTACCCGACCCTTGGGAGGCGATGGGGCATATGAAGATGGAGGGTATATCAAACTCGGTTATGGCAGTCCTCACCCGATATTCAAAAAGGATTAAGAAAACTAGGACGAACATCATATAAGGGAGAAGATGCATCATGAGAAACTGTTGTACAAGTGACAGACTCAGGAAGGCGGTGGATTTGATACCAACACCTCATTGCTAGAGACTGACGGAGCAGATCCAATGGCAGGACACTAGCATCCAGCAGTAAGCTAGGGATTGGGAATGAGCAGAACGCACCAGTTGCCGAGCGAATACCAGCGTGGTGCACCGAATCCAACACATGGAGCCGAGCCTCAGTAGCAGACGAATAGATTTCAAAACCGTACTCTAAATTAGAAAGAATAAGACTTCCAAATAAAGTTATAGAGGTCGAGTAAAATGGTAAGAGTTTCATCGGACATGTGGCGCAAAAAAAGGAATATGAGATGTCATCGGGACCCGGAGATGAATCATGGCTCCGGGACAAAGCCATGCATAGCTCAGACCGAGAAAATGTGACATTGTATGACTTTCCACCATGGGAGGCAAAATTAACGCCAGCAGATTCCAAATGTTGATGATGAAGTGTTATAGGTGTTGTTGGATCTTTTCTAGAGACACAAAGTGCTCAGCAAATAGGTCGGCAACTGTCTTTGGGTTTGCCACCATGCCCTCATCATGGGATAAAACAAGTGAGGGAGAAGCAGAGTACTTCCCAGATATTTTGCGGACTCTGTTGAAGACCGTGGTGAGTGATGTGCGAGCTGTGATGGAAGAAACATGACTCTTATAAGACTCCTGCTGACCCATCTTTAAGGTGTGGCGAGCACGGGCACTAGCTCTTCGAAAAGCCTTAAAACAATGGACGTCCCCACGCCGATGCCGTCGAAGGCGAGAAAAGGCGGCAGGCTTTTATTGAACAGCAGCTGTACAATCTGCATTCCACCATGGAACAGGACGTTCAGGAAACCGGCCAGAGGTCTTAGGGATGGACGGAATAGCACCGGAATGCAAGACATCAGTAAAGTATGTTGCAGCCTCATCACAGTTTCCTATCTCGTCCACTGAGCGGGCAGGAGTGGTGAGATCTTTGAATAGGTGCCGATCAACTTTATCTAGCCGCCATCGGGGAGGACATGACTGTGGTGCAGAATCAGTTGACTCCAATAAAATTGGGAAGTGATCGCTCCCATGTAGATATGGTAAAACTTTCCAGTTAAAATAAAAAAAATCATTGGAAGTACACACACACACACACACACACACACACACACAAAGAGAGAGAGAGAGAGAGAGAGAGAGAGAGAGAGAGAGAGAGAGAGAGAGAGAGAGAGAGAGAGAGAGAGAGAGAGAGAGAGAGCTATTGTTGTAAAAGTACCGGTTTGACTGTGGAAATGGTTCATGTCTCCAGAGTTTGAAATCTCCAATCCTGAATCCTTGATAAAGGCAGGAATTAAAAGACCACGAGGGTTGACAGCGTCATCATCCCACAAAGGATGGTGACCACTGAAGTCTCCCAATAAAATAAGAGAAGGAAAATCATTTAAAAGATTATCAAGTTAATTTATCTCTATAGCAACACTGGAAGGCAGATACAGACTGCACAATGAATAAAAACGGTTTATAAATACCTTAAGAGCAACAACATGCAGCGGCGAGTGAATCTGCAGGTGGATAAAAGGAATATCATTGCGAATAAAGATGACAGTGCCACCGTGGTGGCCCTGACCAGGAAATGGAGTGGAGAAGAAAGCATGATACCCAGGAGGATCAAAGTAAGCTGATTCTCCGAGCATTGTCACTTGCAAACAAATGCAAACAGGAGAAAATTTAAAGATCAACACCCGGAATTCTTCCCAGGAGGCACGCAAACCGCGACAATTCCACTGCAGGATCTTGAATTTTACTATATTGAGGGGGTTTTCTGGGAAGCCACAGTTAGAAGCTTCCCTTTGTCAACCTGACTAGTTACCTTACTCGACCGGCGAAACTTATCTGATCCTACGTTACTTGCAGGCGTAGTAAACTAAAATTTTGTAACTGGTGTGGGGATAGCTACCTGCACGCGAGTCTCCAAAACTCCTCAAGAGAACAGAGGAGGAGGACCCCTCGACAAAGGTGTATCGGTATCGCTCTTGGAGGAAGTCTTATTTGGATGATGGGAAGAGAAACCCTCTATATCTATATCAGAATTGGATGAATTATTAGATTGATTACGTCTGGCTCAGGGACATCTGACGCTCCCACAGGGGTTTTCCCAAGGGGACGCCCATTGAGTCAAGAGAGTCAGCAGACCTCCGGGAACCTTTCTGGTAGGACATAGGAGGAAACATGGGAAATTTGTTAATATGTTGCTGTGGCGGTTTAAAAGTCTTGGAAGTCGTTCGTGGTTGGAAATTCATGGGAGCGTGGACTTCAACAATATGTACTTTTGTACGAGGATTATGTGATGTAGCTGGTGAAGATGCAATGGAAGACTTTGCTCAAGATGTAGTGGAGGGCTTGGCTGAAGAAGCAGAGGAGGTGACACTTTCCAAAACAGAAAACCTGTTGCAGACAGTAACTGAAGCAGCGACATTCTCACAGGGAAGAAACAATTGGTGGTTGAGAAAGGTGGGAAGGTGTTACATCCTTTTTTACCTGTAGTACAGGTAGAAGAACTAGAGTGGAGAGAGGAGACGTATGTATTTACCCCACCATCTTTCTGTCTAAAATGAAGTTCCCGTCTGGCACTATCAAGACTAATGAATTGAGAATTAGCCAGCTGAAGTATGTCCTGCTCAAAGCGCTTCCTTTTGCATTGTCGAGAGCGTAGTGGATAAGCTTCCCTACAGAAGAAACAATAAGGGTCTGATTCGCATTCAGGAGTAGGGTGGGAGTTAAGGGCAAAGTAGTGACCACACCGGGGAAGATTTGTACAGTTGTTCCTCCCGTGACAGAACTCGTAACACCGGTAACATTGCAATGGATGATCGATGAAAGGCTTTACTGGGAGAGAGAGACAGAGAGAGAGAGAGAGAGAGAGAGAGAGAGAGAGAGAGAGAGAGAGAGAGAGAGAGAGAGAGAGAGAGAGAGAGAGAGGACCGATCTTAACACGGTCAGGGAGAAAAAAAAAAACAATGTGAGCATTATCATATTACCATTGCCTTTAATCTTGGGCACTCGTTGAATATTATCTGGATATAATTGAAGGATGTCATCTTGAGAGAGTTCGTCCTGGTTGTAAATACGTCCTTTACAATAACTGAATGTTCGGTGTGGCTTGAGATTCAAAGACTCCATCAGAAGGGCATAGTAAATGGCGGAGCATCATCGCCTGTGTTAAATCTTTAGCTCGTATCAAGACACCTTTGCCATATTTTTTTATGTTATTTGTAGGGAGTACTCCATTCTCCCTTTCTAGATATTTGGCAGCTTGAATAAAGTTTCCTCGACCTTCCCTATAATATGCTACAAACCAGTAAGATGTAGGTAGGTGGCGAACTTTAGGAGCTCGTTCTTCAGCATCATCAAAGACATTAGGACAATAATCATTCTCGCTGTCAGCTACATTGCTTGATCGAATGACTTCAGTTAATTTGTTCTCTTCAAGACGCAGATAATTTATTGCTTGAAGAGCAGTTTTGGCAGCAACGTCTGATGTAATCATATTTGAGACGGATGCGTACAACTGTTCCGAAAAGCTTGAGAACTGAGTGAATAGCACGTTATGACATGGAGGCATAGACATTAATGACCATGAGAGTGTTAAAAGACAGAGGACTCAACAGCTGACCCAAGGCATCTTTCACCTCGGGAAACAACAGCAGGGGGGGGAATACGAGTTCCCGCCTTCACAACAATATCACGACAAGAGGATGACGTCTCGAGGGACTGGTCGACCGCTCCTCGAGGACCAGGGGAGTTTTTATGTTTACCCACATGGACACTATAAGAATAAATTGGCTCCAGGGACCAAGGGAGACCGCCTACGCCCTACTGGGATAACGAAGGGAGCGAGCGCTAGCCGCCGCGAACGGGATACCTCGTCCCCATAGAGGCCACTCGTTTTAAAAAGTGGACCCTCATGACTTGAAAGTTTGTCCACGACGGACCTAAGACTTCCCCTCACAACGCATCCCAGCCCACACACTCAACCATCCAACACAGGACGTCCTCAAAAGGTGGCCCCTCTGGTGAGCGGCACCGTTGACCCGTAATGGCAGCCTAACTCTGGGATCCATTTAGTCTGCTCCCTCACTGGCGATCTTGTTAGCATGTGTAGCCCTCTCCCCCTAAGTAGGGCGGAGCAGGGGCCGAAGCACCCCTCTAGCATCGCTCGCCAGATCATAGGGAAACGCAAGCCACCTCCCCACCCCCCACCACGACAGCGACGCGACAGGCGACGACTAAGCGACAAGCGACAAAGTTGTAATAAACGGGTCTAGATCCGAGTGGGATCATGTAATTAGTGGGATGCCACAGGGATCAGTATTAGGGTCATTGTTGTTTTTAATATATATCAATGACTTGGAATCAGTAGTGATGTTAGTAAATTTGCGAATGACACAAAGATATAGATTAATTAGGTCAGAATCGGATGCCATCGCCTTGCAGGTAGATTTAGATAGGATGAATGAATGGGCGGACAGATGGCAAATGCAATTTAATATCAACAAATGCAAAAGTACTTACCGTAGGTACAGGAAACCAACACAGAAGGTACACAATAAACAACGAAACTCTGGTAGGTTCAGGGCTCGAAAAAGATTTAGGAGCTAAAGTTAGCTCTGAACTCCGTCTGGGGAAGCAATGCACAGAGGCCATAAACAGGGCAAATAGGGTATTAGGATTCAATTTTAGGGATGTTAAAAGTAGAAGGCCTGAATTAATATTTAAGTTATATTTGGCGCTGGTTAGACCTCATTTAGACTACGCTGTGCAGTTCTGGTCCCCACATTACAGGAAAGATATAGGTCTATTAGAATCAGTACAGTGGAGAATGACTAAAAGGATACAGGGGATGAGGAGTATTCCTTACGAGGCGAGATTGAAGCTGTTAAATTTACATTCTTTAGAGAGACGTCGGTTAAGAGAGGACCTGATAAAAGTCTTTAAGTGGTATAAGGGTTATTATAGCAAGGGGAATATAATCAAGATTCTTATGATCAGCAACCAGGATAGAACAAAAAATAATGGGTTTAAACTTGAAAAATTTAGGTTTAAGAAAGAAATAGGAAGAAATTGAGTCTCAAATAGAGTGGTAGATGAGTAAAACGGACTCAGTAATTATGTTGTTAGTGCTAAGACATTAGGGATCTTTAAGAGAAGATCAGACGGGTTTATGGATGAGGATGAGAGATGGAAACAAGTAGGTATATATCATACAGGGACTGCTACGTGTAAGCATGGTGGCTTCTTGCAGCTTCCCTTATAACAGTGAATCGCAGGCTTCCGAATCATTGTAAGAGCAATGGATGGACGTTCATCGAAAACTGGGACTTCTTCTATGGTAGGGACACCTTGTACGCCCGGGATGGAGTGCATTTATCACGCCAGGGTGTTCGTGTTTTGACCGGAACACTCGAACGGGAGGTAACTGCACTCCAGCGATTTTTTCGTTGGTCAGGAGGGAAGAAGGGGTTGTGAGGTCAAAACGAAGAACAAATTAGTTAAATCTAGAAAGGTAACCTGCTCAGCGAAGGTGAAAAATAGCTTAAGTGTTTACTTCCCCTTTTTTTTTTTTCTTTTTATGTAGGAAGGACACTGGCCAAGGGCAAGAAAAATCTGATAAAAAAAAAAAATGCCCACTGAAATGCCAGTCCCATAAAAGGGTCAAAGCAGTGGTCAAAAATTGATGAATAAGTGTCTTGAAACCTCCCTCTTGAAGGAATTCAAGTCATAGGAAGGTGGAAATACAGAAGCAGGCAGGGAGTTCCAGAGTTTACCAGAGAAAGAGATGAATGATTGAGAATACTGGTTAACTCTTGCGTTAGAGAGGTGGACAGAATAGGGGTGACAGAAATAAGAAAGTCTTGTGCAGCGAGGCCACGGAAGGAGGGGAGGCATGCAGTTAGCAAGATCAGAAGAGCAGTTAGCATGAAAATAGCAGTAGAAGACAGCTAGATATGCAACATTGCGGCGGTGAGAGAGAGGCTGAAGACAATCAGTTAGAGGAAAGGAGTTGATGAGACGAAAAGCTTTTGATTCCACTCTGTCTAGAAGAGCAGTATGAGTGGAATCCCCCCCAGACATGTGAAGCATACTCCATACATGGACGGATAAGGCCCTTGTACAGAGTTAGCAGCTGGGGGAGTGAGAAAAACTGGCGGAGACGTCTCAGAACACCTAACTTCATAGAAGCTGTTTTAGCTAGAGATGAGATGTGAAGTTTCCAGTTCAGATTATAAGTAAAGGACAGACCGAGGATGTTCAGTGTAGAAGAGAGGGACAGTTGAGTGTCATTGAAGAAGAGGGGATAGTTGTCTGGAAGGTTGTGTCGAGTTGATAGATGGAGGAATTGAGTTTTGAGGCATTGAACAATACCAAGTTTGCTCTGCCCCAATTAGAAATTTTAGAAAGATCAGAAGGCAGGCGTTCTGTGGCTTCCCTGCGTGATATGTTTACCTCCTGAAGGGTTGGACGTCTATGAAAAGACGTGGAAAAGTGCAGGATGGTATCATCAGCGTAGGAGTGGATAGGACAAGAAGTTTGGTTTAGAAGATCATTAATGAATAATAAGAAGAGAGTGGCGACAGGACAGAACCCTGAGGAACACCACTGTTAATAGATTTACGAGAAGAACAGTGACCGTCTACCACAGCAGCAATAGAACGGTCAGAAAGGAAACTTGAGATGAAGTTACAGAGAGAAGGATAGAAACCATAGGAGGGTAGTTTGGAAATCAAAGCTTTGTGCCAGACTCTATCAAAAGCTTTTGATATGTCCAAGACAACAGCAAAAGTTTCACCAAAATCTCTAAAAGAGGATGACCAAGACTCAGTAAGGAATGCCAGAAGATCACCAGTAAAGCGGCCTTGACGGAACCCATACTGGCGATCAGATAGAAGGTTGTGAAGTGATAGATGTTTAAGAATCTTCCTGTTGAGGATAGATTCAAAAACTTTAGATAGGCAGGAAATTAAAGCAATAGGACGGTAGTTTGAGGGATTAGAACGGTCACCCTTTTTAGGAACAGGTTGAATGTTGGCAAACTTCCAGCAAGAAGGAAGGATAGATCCTGACAGACAGAGCTGAAAGAGTTTGACTAGGCAAGATGCAAGCACGGAGGCACAGTTTCGGAGAACAATAGGAGGGACCCCATCATAGAAGTATTTTGAAGTATTTTGAATAAAATAGACTTGCTTTGAGGAACAGTGTGTGTAGAGAACTTTGATATCACTGCTTTAACAGAAACTTGGTTAGATATGTCAGGAAAAGTATTTAATGGAAAAGTATTTAATCCATAGGTTAAAATAGATGGTTATACACTATTCTATAAAGACAGGGAAAACAGGAGAGGAGGAGGCCTCGCGTTATATGATAGTGACACATTACAGTGTTGTATTAACAATAGAATCAAAACAGATAGCAAAACAGAGTCGATATGGGTAGATATTAAGGAAGGATCACAGTCAGTACTGCTGGGAGTAGTGTACAGGCCACCGAACAGTACAAAGGAAATTAACACCTCACTTTAGGAGTTATAATCAGCTCTTAACTCCGTCTAGGTAAACAATGCATAGAGACCAGAAACAGGGCAAATAAGGTATTAGGATTCATATTTAGGGATGTTGAAAGTAAAAGGCCCGAAGTAATGTTAAAGTTATATTTAGCGCTGGTCAGACCTCATCTAGATTACGCTGTGCAGTTCTGGTCCCCACATTACAGCAAAGATATAGGTCTATTAGAATCAGTACAGAGGAGAATGACTAAAAGGATACAGGGGGATGAGGAGTATTCCTTACGAGGCGAGACTGAAGCTGTTAAATTTACATTCTTTAGAGAGACGTAGATTAAGAAGGGACGTGATAGAAGTCTTTAAGTGGTATAAGGGTTTTAATAAGAGTGATGTAAGCAGAATTCTTAGGATCAGCAATCAGGATAGAACAATTTAGGTTTCGGAAAGAGATAAGAAGAAATTGGTTCTCAAATAGAGTGGTAAATGAATGGAATGGTCTCAGTAATCATGTTGTTTGTGCTAGAACATTAGGAAGCTTTAAGAAAAGATTAGACGGGTTTATGGATGAGGATGATATGTGGAAATAGGTAGGTATATTTCATACAGGGACTGCCATGTGTAATCCTGGTTGCTTTTTGCAGCTTCCCTTATTTTTTATGTTCTTAACTTCAGTAATTCGGGTTTGAGAGGGTTGTCAAGTTTTAGATGGAACCAAATAGGTCATTAACAGCTGGATTATGGTTAACAAGTTAAAGGAAAATACTGTGGTCATTCTGAGACATACTACTCTTTGGATATATTAAATGAAGGCACAATTTTATGTTATTTAGATAATGAAAGGAAGGATTTTCACATCTAACCATGACACATGAACCACATCCCTGTATTAACTCACTCCTGAATGAGTAGCATAGGCCAGAAGAAACAAGCAAGATACTTGGAATAATACATACATAGTGCTTGATGTTAGTCTCCATCTCTTTTTTTCCCAGAAATACTCCCTGTGCGGAGTTCCAGAGTTTCGTTGGTGGCATTCTTTTTCATATTTCTCCTTAGACTTTACTGGACTGAAAGAATTTTAGAAATCTATAAACAAGAATAACTTGAAAATTTATGACATATTCAAGTAGTGTGCTACCCGCAACATTGATGTAATATGAACACAAAAAAATCCCAACCAGCCATACCTTGGAGTTACATGAAATGAGCCTGGTAATTTTTTACTCTTTCACTCTCTATTCTGGACGAAACTATATATTTGTTTCTGATAGTTTTCAGCCCGTTTTTGAATGAATCTGCTTGTTTTTCACGCACTTTTTTTTCTAATCCCGTGACCACCCATCCCCTCAGAAAGTAATGATTTGCAATATAAATGAAAAGTAGATTAGTGCAAAACAGACCGAAATGTAACAGGAAAGAAAAAATAGTTTGGTTCTCACAGTTGAGTGTTACAGCTATGGCATTTCCTGGCAATGTCACCCCATCCCCCCATAAGAAGACTGGCTGTCACTCATTCGTGTCTGCCAGCTGCCTGCCAAGCACCACCACCTAAACTAACTTATATAACCTAACTTAGCTTAACCTAATCAAACTAACCTAACCTAACCTAACCAAGCTAACCTAACCTAACAAACCAAGCTTATCTAACTTAATTAAACCTCACCAATCTAATATAATCAAACTTAACCTAACCAAACTAACCTAACATAATTTAATCAAACTAACTTTGCTTCCCCCCAATAAACAGATAAGTCTTTAGAAATTACTGGATCAGAATTATTAATAATTTGTAGTGGATTTATATGGGGTTCAAATTACTGAGAATGAGAAGGTCTATTTCATGTGAAGGGTAAAAAAAAAAAAGTCATATTTTGCCTAAAACAACCTGGATTTGTCAGATAGTGCACTCTGAGCAACGTACAATTTTTTTTTTTTTTTTTTTTAGCTGTGCCTGATGGAGGTGAGGATCAGGTGGTGTTGGCTGCTGTGGCACTCTCATAGGTAAATTGTTTTTGCCACATCCTACAGGTATAATTCTAATTGTAACGCAAAGTTTGGATAACGGTGATGAATATGATCTCTTTTTTTTTTTTTTTCTTTTACCAGTGATAGATTTATTTGTTCATTTATTGCGTTTATTTTCTTGTAGTACGTAATTAACCCAGAAAGCCAGTGGCATTGCCTGACCAGAAACATTAAGATTTTCAACACAAAATTACTCAATGACTCAAAATATTGTCCTACCAAAAGATTTTGGCCAGCTTTCAAGATCCATGTTCCTCGTAACACTTGTGAGGTCAGGTGAAGCTTTTCGTCTCATCAACTCCTCTCCTCTAACTGACTGTCTTCAGCCTCTTTCTCACCGCCGCAATGTTGCATCTCTAGCTGTCTTCTACCGCTATTTTCATGCTAACTGCTCTTCTGATCTTGCTAACTACATGCCTCCCCTCCTCCCGCGGCCTCGCTGCACAAGACTTTCTTCTTTCTCTCATCCCTATTCTGTCCACCTCTCTAACGGAAGAGTTAACCAGTATTCTCAATCATTCGTCCCTTTCTCTGGTAAACTCTGGAACTCCCTGCCTGCTTCTGTATTTCCACCTTCCTATGATTTGAATTCCTTCAAGAGGGAGGTTTCAAGACACTTATTCATCAATTTTTGACTACTGCTTTGACTCTTTTATAGGATTGGCATTTCAGTGGGCATTTTTTTTTATTGGATTTTTGTTGTCCTCGGCCAGTGTCCTCCCTACATAAAAAAAAAGTAGAGCCTGGAATGTTAACCAATTTCTTGTAGGATGCACGAATTGAAATTTGCAAGCTAACTGGTTGGCAGCGTTGAGTTTGTTATTCTTACCTTGTTTTCCTCTGGGTTTATAGCACACTTTCCAGCCAGTTTTTATGTATTCGTTTCTCCCATTGTTTAGTGGACTAGCTAGCCCGTGTGCGGTTTCCTCTGCACTAACGCAACCAAGTAGGAATCAGGTATGAGGCATTTTTCAACTTGCCACATCAGACTCATCGAATGTAGTTACTTACCTGAAATATGAATCCATCTCAGCCAAAAAGATGCTTGGATATGAAGAAATAAAATAAACAAACCAAAAAGTCTTGAAACTTGGTAAAGAGTGTTAGGAAAGCGAAATTCTATGGAGTAACAGTGATTTCTCCCAGACCGAACGCATGTCTGAGGGGATGAGATTTAAATTAGAAATGAGGAGAATGGAGTTGAAGGCTAAGAGGGAGAGAATTGAATTGGCTTGAACTAGAAGCTGAGAAAAGGAGATTAAAAAACTGAGGAGACTAGAGAAACAAGAAGGCTTGAGGCTGAGGAGAATGCAAGGTTGCTTGCAGCTGAAGAGAAGGCCAGATAACTTGAGCAAGAGAAAGAGCTGAGGCTTCTTGAAGCAGAAAAGGAAAAGGAGAAGGCGAGGATGTATGGAAAAAAAAAGAGAAAGAGAAAAGGAAGAAGCTGAGAAGAATAGGATGTTTGAGCTGAAGAATACTAGGGTTGAAGTTAATTAACCTCATGGCTTCAGAAGAGGAGTAAAGGAAGATAATGTAGAAGGCCAGATGGTGAGGAATTTTAAATTAATACCAAAGTTTGATGAGAAGGTAACCGAATGGTTCAGGCGATTTGAGAAGAAGGCCTCCGAATTTGATTGGCCTCAGGAGAGATGGGTTGGCCTTGTGGCCAATATGATGAAGGGCAAGGCCTTGGAAGGATGTCAGTAAAGGATTTAGAGGATTACGAAGAGTTTTAGGCTGACATCCTGAGAGCTTATGAGCTGCGGCCAGAGGGATATAGCCTGCAGTTTCGAGGAGGAAAGAAAAGGCCCAGTGACTCCTACCTTGTATGTGTTCGCTACCTGGAGGAGTTAGAAAAGTGGATTGCTAGCAAGGAGGCCACCTCATACCGTGAGTTACAAAAAAATCATGGTAATGAAGCAGTTTATTAATGTGGCCGAGGAGTTATTACCGCTGCACCGTGAGAAGAGGTTCAAAAGTTTAAAGGAGGCAGCCACGTTGGCAGATGACCACGTATTGGCCCACCGGCCTGTGCCACGTTGGAGTGATGGTACGTCTGGAGGGTCCTGTGAAGTGTCTGGTGGTGGTGTGGCCGCCACCAGTTTGTCTGGGAGTCTACGTTATAGTAGTGGGTCCGGTATTAAGTCTGGGTGAGCTAGCCCTATTGGAAATAAGTCTCCACCCAGCCCTCAACGGAAACAGACGGGGAGCATGCAATACAGTATTGCCAGGTATAGCGTGCAGTCCACGTGTTGTTATTGTAGAAATACGGGACACTTCAAATTAATTATCTAAAATTAATAGTAGTCAGTGCTTTCAAGACGCCCCAGAACCCAGTGGCCTTGATCGTGCCCCAGGGCCGGGACCAGGAGGGTGTCAGGGCTGTGTTTGGTCGCGAGGATGGAAAGGCCGCCGTGGGAGCTCCCTAATCTGTTATTACCTTACCGTCCCTTGTGAAGTCTAAATTAGATTGGTGCCGCTCTTTCTTGTGTCGGAGCTCTGTTGAGATTGGTGGGGTTACGTATCCTGTCACTGTTTTTAGGGACACAGCTGCACAGCAGTCGCTGTGCAGGAATGTGACTGGGAGGCGAGTTGCTTCCGATCAGCCTGCTTGGTGCCGGGGGATTGGCGCCGAGGAGGGCTTCGCTACGGCAGAGATTAGGCCGTCATGCCCGCTAGTGACCGCGGTGGCGCGGGTGGCACTAGCGGAGGACCTGCCAATGTCGGGGGTCAATTTCCTTTGGGAAATAACCTGGCAAGTGGAAAAGTCTGGGGACAGTCCCCATCCGCGGACGCCGACCTGGATGTGGAGGCTGCTGATGTTTGTGACTCATTTATTCCTGTTGTTACTTGACCTAAGGCGAGGCGAGCACCCTGGCGTCGGATGGCCGTGGGATCTGTAATTCCAGGGATCGACTTCAATAAAACAGGGCCACCACAAAACGAGTGCAGTGTTTGTATTGAGGCCGTTGGGGGGGGGAGAGGGGCAGAGTGCCCAGAGGCATGTCCTGCTGCTGGCCAGGGTTTCGATGAGTCAGAGTCGGACTCGTCTTTGAGTCAGTGTGCTGGGGCTGACTGCAGAATCACAGAGCCACCGCAAGAAGCACCTGGCTTTGTAGAGTGTTGCCAAGGGTGAGGCCGGAATGCTGAATTTGGGTTGCTCGTTTGATGGCTTGTCTCACCCTGTGGAGGCTTTCGGAGGTGGCATTCAGATGGTGTTGTCACCTGGTGTTGAGGCTGTGGGCGCCGGTGCTCGGTCCGTGCCTTAGTCTGTGTCTGGTATGTCAGAGATCGCTACTGAGGGCGGGGAGACTACTGACTGCTTGGGAGACAGGAGTTTCCTTCCCTGCAGGGTGCATCGGAGGCGGGGAGTAGGCTTCTCCCTCCCCTACTGAATGGACCCTGCCAATGGGTGTTTGCCCAAGTGTTGAGCCCCCCGTGCTGGCAGATGCTGCAACAGCTGTCAGCGTAGTTAGGGAGGGTTCTGTGCCTCGTGTATGTGTTGACCCTCTGCTTCCGAAAGCAGGAGTGGATGGCAAGGAAGTTGAGGGACGGGGAGAGTTTGTTGCGAGCAACTACGAATATGTTATGAATAGCGGGCGGAGAGAGGAGGGCAGAGGTTTGTTGCTCCATTTTGATGTGCCATCCGCATTTAAAGAGGCACGGATGATAGAAGCGCGTAGCAGCCTGGTGTGTGGCCGTTTTGGAGTCGGGTTGACTCGGGAACGATTGGCGTGTGGACACGTTTCGTTGGGCATAACCATGCGGGTCAGGCTGGCAAGCCTGATAACCTCTTGTCTGGGGCCTCTCTCCTCCGTGTCATGGCTAGTGTTGTTTCTCTTAGTGTAGAGATGATTAGAAAAGTTTCTCGCCTGATTCTCCCCTCCAGTGTGGGTTACGTTGATGCAGTTGACGGGAGCGCGAGCGAGCATCAGGAGGCAGGGTTGAGTGAAGCTGCCTGTGATGATTTGTTGCTTGCTGATTGGGAGGCATCCTCAGTGTTGTTGGGGGCTGCCTGTTGCCGACGTGCTGTTACTTGTCAGGTGCTGAGCCCGGTGCAGTGTAGTCTATGTTGATGGTCGTCGGTTTCCTCGAAGCGACTAGGTATCGGGGATAATGAGAGAGGCCTGCACGGGAATAGTTCCTGTGACCAGTGGGGCTGGCCTAGGGGCATGTTGACCAGTATCATGTTGGAGCTGGAATTGACGGTGTTGTGATGTGGTCACGTGCGGGAGTTTAGCTGAGTGTGCGAGAATGAGAGTGCTGTGTCCTGAAAAGGAGCAACCGTCAGCTCGTCGCAGAAATACTTGTGTCATCAAGGAATCGACGGGAGGAATGAGGCGTAACAGTGTCGCTGTGTCGGACGATGAGGAGCAGACTTGGTTGTATCACACCCGGGAAGTACTATTTTGTTTTGAGAGCGGCCAGATGGCATCTTTTAGTTTTGCCATGAAAGTGCCATTTTTGTTTTATCAATTTTATGGGTTAGGCAGTAGTAAAAAATTGAAGGATAAGTGTCGTGAAACCTCCTTGAAGGAGTTCAAGTCAAAGGAAGGTGGAAATACAGAATCAGGCAATGAGTTCCAGAGTTTAGCAGAGAAATGGATGAATGATTGATTATCAAAAAAATAAAAAGAAAAAATTGATTATCAAAAGCTTTTAATACGTCTAAAGTAACACCCCAAAAAAGAAATAATAATAATAAGTTTCACCAAAATCTCTAAAAGAGGATGACCAAGATTCAGTAAGGAAAGCCAGAAGATCACGAGTAGAGCATTAGAGAGGTGGACAGAATAAAAGTGAGAGAAAGAAAAAAGTCTTGTACAACGAGACCACGGAAGGACGGGAGGCATGCAGTTAGCAAGATCAGAAGAGTAGTTAGCATGAAAATAGCGGTACAAGATAGCAAAAGATGCAACACTGCAGCGATGAGAAAGAGGGTGAAGACAATCAGGGAGAAGAGTTGATGAGACAAAAAGATTTTGAATACATCCTGTCTAGAAGAGCATTATGAGTGAACCCCCCCCCCAATACGTGTGAAACATTCTCCATACATGGACGGATAAGGCCCCTATACATAGTTAACAGCTGTGGGGATGAGAAAAACTGGCGGAGACATCTCAGAACGCCTGACTTCATAGAAGCTGTTTTAGCTAGAGATGAGATGTAAAATTTCCAATTTAGATTATATAAAGGACAGACTGAGAATGTTCAGTGTAGAAGAGGTGGGCAATTGAGTGTCATGGAAGAAGAAGGGATAGTTGTTTGGAACGTTTTGATAGATGGAATTATTGAGGCAATGAACAATAGTAAGTTCGTTTTACCCAAATCAAAAATTTTAGAGAAATCAGATGTCAGGCGTTCTGTGGCTTCCTTGCATGAACTGTTTACTTCCTGAAGGGCTGGACATCTACGAAAAGACGTGGAAAAGTGCAGGGTGGTATCATCAGCGTAGGAGTGGACAGGACAAGAAGTTTGGTTTAGAAGATCATAGATGAATAATAGAAAGAGAGTGGATGACAGGATAGAACTCTGAGGAACACCACTGTTAACAGATTTAGGAAAAGAACAGTGACCGTCTACTACAACAACAATAGAACTGTCAGAAAGGAAACTTGAGATGAAGTTGCAGAGAGAAGGATAGAAGCTGTAGGAGGGTAGTTTTGGAAATCAAAGCTTTGTGCCAGACTCTATCAAAAGCTTTTAATACGTGTAAGGTAACACCAAAAAAATAATAATAATAATAATAGTAATAATAATAATAAGTTTCACCAAAATCTCTAAAAGAGGATGACCAAGACTCAATAAGAAAAGCCGGAAGATCACGAGTAGAGCGGCCTTAATGGTACCCATACTGGCGATCAGATTGAAGGCTGTGAAGTGATAGATGTTTAAGAATTTTCCTGTTGAGGATAGATTAAAAAAAAAAACTTTACATAGGCAGGAAATTAAAGCAATAGGAAGTTAGTCTGAGGGATTAGAAACAGGCTGAATGTAGGCAAACTTCCAGCAAGAAGTAAAGGTAGATGTTGACAGACAGAGTTGAAAGTTTGACTAAGCAATGAGCAAGCACAGAGGAGCAGTTTCGGAGAACAATAGGTGGGATCTCATCAGCTCCATTAGCCTTCCGAGGGTTTAGGCAAGCGAGGGCATGGAAAACATCAATGCAAAGAATTTTAATAGGTAGCATGAAGAAGTCAGAGGGTGGAGGAGAAGGAGGAACAAGCCCTGAATCGTCCAAGGTAGAGTTTTTAGCAAAGGTCTGAGCTTTGGAAATAGATGTGATAGCAGTGGCGCCATCTGGTTGAAATAAATGAGGGAAAGAAGAAGAAGCAAAGCTATTTTCTATATTTAAATTTTAATGTTTTAGCTATTTGCCAGAAGTCACGAGGGGAGTTGGATCTTGAAAGACTTTGACACATTCTATTGATGAAGGAGTTACTGACTAGTTTGAAAACAGACTTGGTATGGTTCTGGGCAGAAATGTAAAGCGCATCAGATTCTGGTGATGGAAGACTTAAGTACATTTTGTGGGCCACCTTTCTGTCATATATAGCGCGAGAACAGGCTGTTTTAAACCAAGATTTGAAAGGTTTAGGTTGGGAAAGAGTGAGAAATGTACGCCTCCATGAGTGAGAAATGTACGCCTCCATGCCAGACACTACCACCTCTGTTATGCACTCGGCACACGCAGACGGGTCTCTAACACGGAAGCAGTAGTCATTCCAAGGAAAATCAGCAAAATACCTTCTCAGGTCCCCTCAACTAGCAGAGGCAAAACGTCAGAGACACCTCCGCTGAGGAGGGATTGCAGCGATAGGACAAGATACAGATATGAGATTGTGATGAGATTGTGAGCCCAACGGAAAGGATAGGATAACAGCATAAGCAGGCTTAGAGGTTAAGAAAAGGTCAAGAATGTTGGGTGTATCTCCAAGACGGTCTGGAATACGAGTAGGGTGTTGAACAAATTGCTTTAGGTTGTGGAGGATAGCAAAGTTAAAGGCTAGTTTACCAGGTTGGTCAGTGAAGGGAGAGGAAAACCAAAGCTGGTGGGGAACATTTAAGTCTCCAAGAAAGGAGATCTCCGCTAAAGGAAAGGGAGTCAGAATGTGCTTCACTTTGGAAGTTAAGTAGTCACAGAATTTCTTATAGGCAGAGGAGTTAGGTGAGAGGTACACAGCACAGATAAATTTAGTTTTGAGAGTGACTCTGTAGTCGTAGCCAGATGGTGGAAAACTCGGTAGATTCAAGTTGTTGCTCATATAAACGCAACATCCAGCTTTGGATTGAAAATGAGGATAAAGTATGAAGGAACAGAAAATAGGCTACTGTCAGTTGCTTCAGACACCTGTTTTTCAGTGAGGGATATATATATATATATATATATATATATATATATATATATATATATATATATATATATATATATATATATATATATATATATATATATATATATATATATGTGCATTTTTTTTTTTTTTTGTGTGTGTGTTTGTGTTATTATCCCCTAACTTGTTAGGATACCTTAGAGCTACAAAGTTCATTCACTCACCATATTCTGCTACTATGCTCTCATTAATTATTAATTCAGATTACCGAGTAGTTAGGTCATGGGTTTAAAGTGACTATGCCATAAACGCAGCTCAGAAAAAAAAAAAACAATATAATCATTCAAAATACACACTCAGGTAATAATAAGCAATAACTCCACATCTTGACACAAGTCCAAGGTAAATTCAAGTAACTTAGCACCGACAAATCATCATTTTTTTTAATCACTTATTAAATGTACGTTAATGCACTTTATTAAGGAAATTCATGTAAGGTTGCTCAATAAAGCTTAACTTTCATTAAACATGTGAATGCACATATAACACAGTCATATACTGAAAATAATTAAATACCACAAGCAAAATCAAAGACAATAAAATAATTGGTCACTGTAGGCGAAAGACCACAGAAAATATAATTTCACGCAATACAATTCAGTATTAAATCAACACATGAAACACATAAAATATATGAAATACCACAGTATACTGAAAACATTTAAATTCGAGACACATAAGGCACATGGTAAAATTTCTTTAAGTATTACTTACGGGCCAGGGCGAAGCAGGGAACGATTGACAGCTTAATGGTGCAGCAGGAAGCGTTACACCTCAAAAACTACGATGCCAACTATAGGTGTCCAACTGAGATCTGCCACGGATTGCTCTGTACTTTGGCCTTACATTCGCTTCTGACTAAATTGGCGGTGAATTACTTACACCGCTACATACATTGCTATGCTTAAGGTCTAAAATCCAACTAATTAATACACTCATCCCTTTCTTTAGTACTCACGATCACCAGAATGTTCGTTCGTCTACTTTTCGTTACCAAGGGCTGTGCAGGGTGTGGTGAGAAAACTGGCGGTAACGACTCAGAACAGCTACCTTCATAGAAGCTGTCTCAGATAGAAAAGAGTTGTGAATTTTCCAGTTTATATCATAAGTAAAGAAGTAGTAGTAGAGGGGAAAAGTTAAGTATCATTGAAGAAGAGGGGATATTTATCTGAAAGTTGTGTCTAGGTGATAGTTGGAGGAACTAAATTTTAAAGGCATTGAACAATTTGTTCCGCTTCACTCAGAAATTTTAGAGAGATCAGAAGTCAGACGTTCAGTTCAGTGGGGGCAATACTTCGGAGGAATGATGATATCGGGGCAGATGTGAAGAAAAGGTCCAATTAGTAGGGGATACTGGAGCCCAAGAGCGATGTGGTCTGAGAAGAGTGCGTGAATAGAAAAACACTTGAGTGCGACCCCACTAGGCCGGAGGTGATGATGTGGTCGAGCGTGTCTCCACCGGTGTGTGTGGCGTCCCCAGTGGGCAAGTGGGTCAGGCGGCGGCAGGGGCAGTCCACTATGATTTGGGGTGGAGGAGACATCTACTAAGGCGGGGTGCCTGGCATAAGGTCTAAAATCCAACTAGTTAATACACTCATCCCTTTCTTTAGTACTCCTCCTTATAAATCATGCCGTGAGACGCAGCTGCAGGGAGAACAGGGAGATTGATCATTCCTGGAGCGGAGTAGACATTGCAGAGTCGCAGCTTCCTGCTACCCACGGTGATCTCAAAAAGCTGGAACGTCATATTGTCATCAGTAGAGCAGCACAGGAGCTGGTGGGGAATGGAGAAATTAATGTAGCTTACAAAGCCATTCCTGACGTGATGGACAAAGAGACGAAGCCTGGGAGAGGTGGAGCATCTTACATAAAGTTACATAGAAAAACAGCCCATAACAGACCTTGTGGTCCTCACGAGGCGACCTGACCTAGGATTTCCAAGATGATAGTACAAGAAAAGGACAGGAAAGCAGAAGGCTCTCTCCCCACCCACCACTCCCTCCGGCATAAGCCGTACAGGAAAACAGGTCGGAAAGAAATTCCTTACGGGATTAGAGAAGGAAAAACCTGAAGTAAATTTTATAGGAAAGAAAGAAAATAGATGAAATGAGGTGTCCCCATTTCCTGAAGGCAAGGAAGATAATCACTAACAAACAAACGCTGTTAACCAAGATATATCTATCGCTTTACTCTCGTCATACTGGTTCAGAATATCATAGAAGAAATCTAAGAGGTTCGTCAAACAAGAGCGTTTGTTGCAGAAGCCGTGTTGAGTTAAGTGATTAACGAGTTTATCTCTTATTGGTGATTCAACCGTTTTGCATGCTACTGAGGTTAAGCTAATTGGCCGGTAATAACATGGTAAAGATCTACTGCCTTTTTTTTGAAAATCTGAGTTACGTTAGCAAGCTTCCACTCATAAGATATTGTACCGAACATGGCAGTCTACAAAAGCTTCTTAAATGAATATGATGCATGGGTGGTAGCGACCTATGTAAATTTTGAGAGAAACAAGCTTAGCGTACGTAGGTTTTGATGCCACAAGCATACCAAGAGATGACGTGAAGCTGCATGCTGCTAGCGAAGTCTGCCTTTGGGTGTACGGGAGGCTGGTAAGGACGATGGTGCCGAGGTAGTGCTACTGTAAGGCATGCGTAGTGGCGGCTCCTTAGTAAGCTGGTCAGTGAGCCCTTCAAAACTGGCGCCGAGGTTCTCCAGCTTCTCGGAGAAGGTGGCAACAGTCGCGACGAGGGCGTAGTGGGACTCGACGGGTGTAGCGAGCACTTTTAGTGGTGGCGTGCTGGGCAGTGATGCTAGCGATACTCGCCTCAACCGCGTCAAAACGCGCTGCAATGCCGTGCATCGTTCTGCACTAAGTCCAATGGCTCATGGCAAGTCAGTCGTGTTAGAGGCTGAAGGTGGTGCAGCTGTGTCAGGCCGTGGCCGTGGTGGCGGTGGTGCTGATAGAGGCGAAGGATGAAGCGGCGCGTGAATATCAAGTGTGGCGACTGTGAGGGAGTACTTCAAACAGCCATGCCACACGTTAACCCCGGGTTCGTGACAACGGGGGCATTTCCACAACGATGTGCACGCAGTGGGTGGTAAATGGTGCTTTGATCTGCGGTGGTGGGCTGGGAGGGCGTGCGGTGTGGGCAGGTGCGGGAGGCGTGAGTGCCGGCGCATGAACCACACTTATCAGAGGAGGCGGAACAATACCTATATGGCCGATATCCCAATATTTGTAGTACCAAGGCTGCTCATCTCTCATCCTTCTAAACTCGCAGAATGGAAGGCAAGGAAGGAAACTGAAGGTGAATTCTAACGGTGGTAAGTGTGAGAGCCTCCAGGTAGTAACGAGCCGATTGATGGGCGTATCGTATTAGTGAAAGCGACTCACCGTGTATACGCCAGGTAGATCCTTGGCTAGAGACGGGTTTACACCGACAGGGGAGCGGCTAACTATAAGTCGGGAACTTGCCCTTGACTTCCAAATATCAACAACAATGAAATATAATTAAAATCAAGTGAAAAATCCCTAGGATTACAAATCACCACCAACGGTTACAGAGGAAATACACTGGAAAGGAGAAACAAAGCTAACGCTGATCTAAGAAAACTATTAAGACTGCGAAACTTATCAACAAAAATCAAAACCCATCTAGTAAAGGCACTAGTAATACCAGTTCTAGAGTATCCCCCGTTCCCTGCACATCCACTCTCCGCAACACAGATCAGTATTCTACAAAAGGTGAAAAACAAAACACCGCGCCTTACCACAAACCAAAAATACCCATACACTCTTACCGCTTCAGAAATTTATCACTATATAAATACCAAATCTATCAATATCAAACTACACGAACAAGCATCATAAGTATGAACAAAACTATATATTGAAGCTAACAATATTTACAAAAAAAAATGTCCAATCATAAGTTAACATCAAAAAATATCATAAGAATTTCCCCAGCAGTCTACACAAAATCCAAAACTACCCCCTACCAAAATTATACTAAGCTACACAGGGGTAGCTGCAAGTCTGGTCCTGTCTGCCACTCACATGCGTCATGTGTCGACAGGGAACTTGAGAATGATTCAGTTAGTTAATATAGCCACTCCCCCACCTTGCTACTTGCTACGGTCACTGTTCTTCTCCTAAATCTATTATTAACAGTGGTGTTCCTCAGGGTTCTGTCCTGTCAACCACTCTCTTCTTATTATTCATTAATAAGCTTCTAAACCAAACTTCTTGTCCTATCCACTCCTACGCTGATGATACCACCCTGCACTTTTCCACGTCTTTTCATAGAAGTCCAACCCTTCAGGAGGTAAACATTTCACGCAGGGAAGCCACAGAACGCTTGACTTCTGATCTTCCTAAAATTTCTGATTGGGGCAGAGCAAACTTGGTATTGTTCAATGCCTCAAAAACTCAATTCCTCCATCTATCAACTCGACACAACCTTCCAGACAACTATCCCCTCTTTTTCAATGACACTCAACTGTCCCCCTCTTCTACACTGAACATCCTCGGTCTGTCCTTTACTTATAATCTGAACTGGAAACTTCACATCTCATCTCTAGCTAAAACAGCTTCTATGAAGTTAGGTGTTCTGAGACGTCTCTGCCAGTTTTTCTCACCCCCCCCCCCAGCTGCTAACTCTGTACAAGGGCCTTATCCGTCCATGTATAGAGTATACTTCACATGTCTGGGGGGTTTCACTCATACTGCTCTTCTAGACAGGGTGAATCAAAAGCTTTTCGTCTCATCAACTCCTCTCTTCTAACTGACTGTCTTCAGCCTCTCTCTCGCCGCCGCAATGTTGCATCTCTAGCTGTCTTCTACCGCTATTTTCATGCTAACTGCTCTTCTGATCTTACTAACTGCATGCCTCCCCTCCTTCCGCGGCCTCGCTGCACAAGACTTTCTTCTTTCTCTCACCCCTATTCTGTCCACCTCTCTAACGCAAGAGTTAACCAGTATTCTCAATCATTCATCCCTTTCTCTGGTAAACTCTGGAACTCCCTGCCTGTTTCTGTATTTCCACCTTCCTATGACTTGAATTCCTTCAAGAGGGAGGTTTCAAGACAATTATTCATCAATTTTTGTCTACTGCTTTGACCCTTTTATGGGACTGGCATTTCAGTGGGCATTTTTTTTTGTTGGATTTTTGTTGCCCTTGGCCAGTGTCCCTCCTACATAAAAAAAAAAAATAATAATAATAATAATAATAATAACATTAGTAGTAACAGTAATAGTAGCAGCAGCAGCAGCAGCAGCAGCAGTAGCAGCAGTAGCAGTAGTAGTAGTAGTAGTAGTAGTAGTAGTAGTGAAGAAGCACCAGTAGCAGAAGCAGTAGCACCATCAACATCAACACCATCAATAGTAACAGTAATAGTTGTAGCAGCTATTACATTTACAGTCACCGTTGTATAATCTTCATTATCATTATGCCTTACTAAATGTTTAGCGCATCATCCAATTATTAAAAATTATGCTTACGATTCGGTAGATTTGGAAATTGCTATTTTATTTATTTATTTATTTTCTTTTAATATGTGGTAGCATATATTTCACACTATCAGTATAACCGGGTTTTGTAAAATGCACAAAATAGGCAATGCCATGTTTTATGATAATGTTGTAATTACGTACAGTACCGTACAGTATGTCCATTTTTTCTCTTACTATTCTACTATTCATTATCTGCGAAAACCGAATAACTAGGTTACTGTGTCACACTTTTGTAGACTGTGTTTACACTGGTGAGTTTAGTTAGCATATCCATTCATTGATTGTATGTATGTATGATTGTATGGATCCTGAGTAGACCTATCTACGACTCTATGCGAATGTTATTTGTCTTTAATAAATATAA
>NC_087185.1:12041663-12106663 GCF_035594125.1 Scylla paramamosain
ACGGTTCTGCCGTAAAAACAAAGGCAACACCGTGGAGGCTACCGCCTCGGTATAATGAAGGAAAAATAACACCTAAGCCGACTCCATCTTCGGATTTTCACATACAGGGATGGAGTCGGAATGTGTGGAATAGTGTTCCAAAAAATAATGCACGGCACTCAAAATCTGGTAATAAGTTTTTTTTTATTTATTTTTTTTTATTAGGGATAGCAGGGCCACACACACAAATATCTGGGAATTACCAATAAATAACACTAGGATATCTACAATGACTTACAGAAACGGAGGGTACATTTAATGCCACCATAGCAGATGCAACCCTAACACCAAAAAGGTTCAGGCAAACTCAGGTAAGACATATATAAGCGGAAACTTGTATCACGGGAGACGGCCACACAAGAAACAGGCTTAGGACGACGTTGAACACGATACCAGCACCTTAGTAAAATACGCTGATGACGCAAGTTCAGCAGAAGGGCTCCAACATCCACCAGTAAGCTAGGGATAGGGGATGAGCGAAACGCACAAGTTGCCAGGCGAACAAAGGCATGGTGCAACGCGTGCAACACACGAGGCCGAGCCTCAGCAGAAGAAAAGAATAAATTCTTTAGAAAAGAATAAATTCGGTGCAAGAGGAGGAGGTTCTGTGTGTTGGCATCCCAAGAAGTATAAGCCAAAATTTTAAGGAGTGATAGCGCCTTCATACATGTTGCCTTAATATAACGAAGGTGGGCTACGCATGTCAAATGATTGTCAAATATAAGCTCCAGGAAACAAGTTCCCTCTACACAAGAGATTCTTCTATCACATAGATACAAGTCTGGGTCAGTGGGAACACCACGGAGGCGGCAAAAAAGCATGGTCAGAGGCCTCAAAGCCGAGAAACGAAATCTCTGAATTACGGCCCACTGAAAAATCCTATTGATTGCCACTTGCAACTTCCTCTAAATCAGTGGCATCCGTGCCGCAGAAAAGGAGATAGACAAGTCATTGATATATAAGCTACCACGAACTCCTTCCGGAAATACACTAATGATACTGTTTATAGCTACAGCGAAAAGTGTGACACTAAATCTACTTCCTTGCGGCACGCCATCTTCAAGTAGGCGAACTTCTGACAGATCGCCACCAACACGTACCTGTAAGAAACGACGAAATAAAAAAAAAAACTTGTATAAAAATAGGGAGTCGGCCACGGAAACCAAACTCGGACAGACTAAGTAAAATCACGTGACGCTAGGCTGTCGTAAGCTTTCTCTGAATAAAAAAAAAAAAAAATGACATTGCGATGCTTATTAGAAAATGCCTCCCAAATGGGAGATTACAGAGACAATAAAGCATCAGTCGTAGATCGCATTTCCCGGAAACCATAATGAACAAGAGACAGTTAATTGCCCCTCTCCAAGTATCACATAAGCCTGACATTTATCATCTTTTCCAGCAATTTACAGTTGCATGAAGTTAAAGGAATGGGTCGATGATTCACTATGCAACACGATTTTTTGTCTTTGACAAGCAAGTGTTATTTTCCAACTCTTCACTGGAAAATAATAGGAAATGTGCATTATTCCTGTCAAACTTTACTTTTGTGGGTTTTAGAAAGATCGTTTTACCCCAAAATAGCTAAATTTTACCATTTTTACCATTTTTGGACATAAAACAAATAATAAACTCAAATGACAAAAAAAAAAAAAAATAAAATAAATAAATAAATATATATATATATATATATATATATATATATATATATATATATATATATATATATATATATATATATATATATATATATATATATATATATATATATATAATTTCCGAAATACATTTTTAGGATAAAAAAAATTGTGTGAATACAACAGATAACTTTCACGTATGACCCTCCAAATGTAGTCTCCCATCATGTTTTCATTGAAGGATCCCTGATATCTCTGTTCAAAGTTCATTATATCTTGATGGAAACGCTCCCCTTGTTCTTCTGAATATGCTCCCATATTCTCCTTGAAGTTGTCGAGGTGAATATCTAGGATATGGACCTTCAAGGACATTCTGCAGCCAATCTCACCATGGCTTTTTCACTAAAGTTTCAAACAGTTCCATATAGTTATCAGCCTTGTTGTTCCCAAGGGAGCCCTGCACTTCAGCAATGAAACACTCCCGAGCTTTTTTCACCTTTTCTTTGAGCTTCTATAAAAATTCTGAGCACTCCATAATTTTCCTTATTTGTGGTCCAATGAAGATACCAGCTTTCACCTTTGCCTCTGAAAGCTTAGGCACTGGTGCAATGGAAGATGGAATATCTGGACAGAAAACAGCAGGTGCATTTTTTTTTTCCAGATCGGCGTTTGGAAGGATCCACCATACAGAAAAAGCAGTCAGTTAAGTGATCAGTAGGTTCACGTCATATTCTAGGAATGCCAAATTTTATGGCTCTGTTATGCCCTATACCATCCTGTAAAAAGAACAACAGTATGAGTTTCAGTAAAACTTATTTTATTTTTATTCGTAATTCTTAACTGGATTTTACTCTTGAAAAACTGACAGCTATTTTAACTTCAAGTGCTCTCTTACAGCGCTCACAAGCAAAATGAGGTGCCCTTTTCTTGTCTTGGTCCCCAAGTGGCACAGCAAAATATGCTTTGTAAACTTCACACATTTTTCAAGATGCTGTCACAGAGAACTTCTTTGCTCGTGTCTTGATGAATTGACCACATATATACCAAAATGCATCTGGAGAATGATTGCAGCCTCTTGATGCTATTTCACCTCTTGTGATGTGTCTTCTCAGGCAGCCAAAGCAGAACTAAGTGGTGGTCTGGAAGCCCCTACTTTTACATTGTCAAGCATTACTCTAGAATATTCTTAGTCTTTATAGAATGTGTGCCAGAATGTTCTCAGTCATTTTAGAATATTCATGAACCTACTTTAAAATACTGAGAATCATTCTAGAAAGTTCTTGATACTTCTACATATTTCTACTGTAATCTAGAAAGTTCTAAAATATTCTGGAAATATTTATATTGGGTAGAATGTTCTAAAATGTTCTAGAAACTTATAAAAGTGTCTGATAGAACATTCTGGAAGATTTCAGAATATCTCTGAAATATAAGCAAATTCTTTTAAATATGAGAAATTTCTTGCTAGACCTAGGCAGTTAAAGAATGATGCTTATTAAAAAAAAAATCTTTAGAACACTTAATATTTTTTTCATTGTTTTAACTTATTTGCAACACTTCAAATGTAATTAGATAAGCAACTGTATGGAGGAGGCAGTAGACACCTGCCGAAACGATAATTACTCCCAGTGAGGTCTAAAGCACTGTTCAGGGGGTGCTGTGAACTTATCATTAAACCCAGCTGTGACCTCACTGAACGTTTCCCTTTGTGTCTCACAACACAAGGGGGTAGTCACAGCCTGCCCTCTAAAGACAACTCTCTTCCTCCACACAAAACTACAAGCACCTAATAACACACACACCCTTCACTCAAAAAATTTTAAAATCATGGCGACTCCTACACCAGCCTCGGAGTCCCCATCTGGGGAGGGGACCATAAATGTCCCCAGGTCGGACTGCCTTTCCGTCGACGACCCTAAGTGTCTTGACACCCCCCTCAACTTTTTCTTCATTAACTTCTGCAACATTCGCGGTCTAAGATCTAATTTTCAATCTGTAGAACACCACCTCTCCTCTTCTAAACCTCATCTTCTTTTCCTCACTGAAACTCAGGTGTCTGAGGCAACTGACAGTAGCCCCTTTTCTGTTCCCTCCTACTTTCTCTATCCTCATTTTCGATCCAAAGCTGGATGCTGCGTTTATGTGCGCAATGACTTAACCTGCTCTCGTGCCCACGCTCTTGAATCTTCCGAGTTTTCCACCATCTGGCTACGACTACAGAGTCATTCTCATACTAAATTTATCTGTGCTGTATACCTCTCTCCTAACTCCTCTGACTATAAGAAATTCTTTGACTACTTAACTTCCAAAGTGGAGCACATTCTGACCCTCTTCCCTTTTGCAGAGATCTCCATTCTTGGAGACTTCAATGTTCACCACCAGCTTTGGCTTTCCTCTCCCTTCACTGACCATCCTGGTGAACTAGCCTACAACTTTGCTATCCTCCATGACCTAGAGCAATTGGTGCAACACCCTACTCGTATTCCTGACCGTCTTGGAGATACGCCCAACATTCTTGACCTTTTCCTGACCTCTAATCCTTCTGCTTATGCTGTCACCCTTTCTTCTCCGTTGGGCTCCTCCGATCACAATCTCATATCTTTATCTTGTCCTATCACTCCAATCCCTCCTCAGGATCCCCCTAAGCGAAGGTGCCTCTGGCGTTTTGCCTCTGCTAGTTGGGGGGACCTGAGGAGGTATTTTGCTGATTTTCCTTGGAATGACTACTGCTTCCGTGTCAGAGACCCGTCTTTGTGTGCTGAGCGCATAATAGAGGTGATAGTGTCTGGCATGGAGGCGTACATTCCTCACTCTTTTTCTCGTCCTAAACCTTCTAAACCTTGGTTTAACACAGCTTGTTCTCGTGCTATACATGATAGAGAGGTGGCCCACAAAAGGTACTTAAGCCTTCCTTCACCAGAATCTCATGCACTTTATATTTCTGCCCGGAATCATGCCAAGTCTGTTCTCCAACTAGCCAAAAACTCCTTCATTAACAGAAAATGTCAAAACCTTTCAAGATCTAACTCCCCTCGTGATTTCTGGCATCTAGCCAAAAATATCTCCAATAACTTTGCTTCTTCTTCTTTCCCTCCTCTACTTCAACCAGATGGCACCACTGCTATCACATCTATTTCTAAAGCTGAACTCTTTGCTCAAACCTTTGCTAAAAACTCTACCTTGGATGATTCTGGGCTTGTTCCTCCCTCTCCTCCACCCTCTGACTACTTCATGCCTCGTATTAAAATTCTTCGTAATGATGTTTTCCATGCCCTCGCTGGCCTAAACCCTCAGAAGGCTTATGGACCTGATGGGGTCCCTCCTATTGTTCTCCGAAACTGTGCCTCCGTGCTTGCACCTTGCCTAGTCAAACTCTTTCAGCTCTGTCTGTCAACATCTACCTTTCCTTCTTGCTGGAAGTTTGCCTACATTCAACCTGTTCCTAAAAAGGGTGACCGTTCTAATCCCTCAAACTACCGTCCTATTGCTTTAATTTCCTGCTTATCTAAAGTTTTTGAATCTATCCTCAACAGGAAGATTCTTAAACATCTATCACTTCACAACCTTCTATCTGATCGCCAGTATGGGTTCCGTCAAGGCCGCTCTACTGGTGATCTTCTGGCTTTCCTTACTGAGTCTTGGTCATCCTCTTTTAGAGACTTTGGTGAAACTTTTGCTGTTGCCTTGGACATATCAAAAGCCTTTGATAGAGTCTGGCACAAAGCTTTGATTTCCAAACTACCCTCCTACGGTTTCTATCCTTCTCTCTGTAACTTCATCTCAAGTTTCCTTTCTGACCGTTCTATTGCTGCTGTGGTAGACGGTCACTGTTCTTCTCCTAAATCTATTAACAGTGGTGTTCCTCAGGGTTCTGTCCTGTCACCCACTCTCTTCTTATTATTCATTAATGATCTTCTAAACCAAACTTCTTGTCCTATCCACTCCTATGCTGATGATACCACCCTGCACTTTTCCACGTCTTTTCATAGACGTCCAACCCTTCAGGAGGTAAACATATCACGCAGGGAAGCCACAGAACGCCTGACTTCTGATCTTTCTAAAATTTCTGATTGGGGCAGAGCAAACTTGGTATTGTTCAATGCCTCAAAAACTCAATTCCTCCATCTATCAACTCGACACAATCTTCCAGACAACTATCCCCTCTTCTTCAATGACACTCAACTGTCCCCCTCTTCTACACTGAACATCCTCGGTCTGTCCTTTACTTATAATCTGAACTGGAAACTTCACATCTCATCTCTAGCTAAAACAGCTTCTATGAAGTTAGGTGTTCTGAGACGTCTCCGCCAGTTTTTCTCACCCCCCCCAGCTGCTGACTCTGTACAAGGGCCTTATCCGTCCATGTATGGAGTATGCTTCACATGTCTGGGGGGGTTCCACTCATACTGCTGTTCTAGACAGGGTGGAATCAAAAGCTTTTCGTCTCATCAACTCCTCTCCTCTAACTGACTGTCTTCAGCCTCTCTCTCACCGCCGCAATGTTGCATCTCTAGCTGTCTTCTACCGCTATTTTCATGCTAACTGCTCTTCTGATCTTGCTAACTGCATGCCTCCCTTCCTTCCGCGGCCTTGCTGCACAAGACTTTCTTCTTTCTCTCACTCCTATTCTGTCCACCTCTCTAACGCAAGAGTTAACCAGTATTCTCAATCATTCATCCCTTTCTCTGGTAAACTCTGGAACTCCTTGCCTGCTTCTGTATTTCCACCTTCCTATGACTTGAATTCCTTCAAGAGGGAGGTTTCAAGACACTTATCCACCAATTTTTGACCACTGCTTTGACCCTTTTAGGGACTGGCATTTCAGTGGGCATTTTTTTTTATTAGATTTTTGTTGCCCTTGGCCAGTGTCCTTCCTACATAAAAAAAAAAAAAAAAAAAAAAAAAAACTGAGATTTTGCAAAGGTCTTTAATTGACGTGAAAACCAATAGTAACCCATACTATAATGAAATAAGGCATAAATGTAAATTAATTGTTCTAACCACAAAAGCAAAGTTTTAGGATCCAAATAACTAATTATATTTTGTTTAGATGGAAATAACTGGAAAATTATGGTTTGGGGCCAAGGACAAGATAAAAATAAAATTTTGTTATAGTGTATAATTGGTAGCCAATTGATGATCTTTCCAGGCTTTGGAATGGGGGATAGTTACAGCAACACCTCAAGAAGTTAGAAAATCACCGATATTCCAAATAAAGTTATAATGGTCTAGTAAAAAAAGCAAAGGCTTCACCGGACATGTGGCGTAAAAACAAATATGGAATGTCATCGGGACACGAGGATAAATCATGGTACTCGAACAAAGCCATGCGTCGCTCAGAGAAAATGGGACATTATAAGACTCCACCAGGGGAAACAAAATTGACGCCAGCAGATCCCAAATGTCGACGATGAAGTGCCATAGGTGCAATTGGATCCTCTC
Source organism: Scylla paramamosain (assembly GCF_035594125.1). NCBI lineage: Eukaryota > Metazoa > Arthropoda > Malacostraca > Decapoda > Portunidae > Scylla > Scylla paramamosain. Next base: position 12,048,782 of record NC_087185.1, read on the forward strand.
TGAAGACACTTGCAAAGTGCTCGGCAAACAGGTCGAGAACTTTCTTGGGGTCTGCCGCCGTGCCCCCATCATGGGATAAAACAGATAGGGGAGGTGCAGAATACTTCCCAGATAATTTGTGAACATTGTTGAAGACCTTGGCGAGTGGAGTCCGAAGAGACATAAGAGTGTGATGAAAGAGACATAACTCTTCCAAAACTCCCGCCAAACCCTCTTTAAGATGAAACGCGCGTTGGTGCGCGCTTCTCGAAAAGCATCCAAACAGTGGACGTTCTTACGATTTCGTCGATATATATATATATATATATATATATATATATATATATATATATATATATATATATATATATATATATATATATATATATATATATATATATATATATATATATATATATATATATATATATATATATATATATATATATATATATATATATATATATATATATATATATAATACGTCAGTATGTTGCACAGCTTTCGAAAAGCATCCAAACAGTGGACGTTCTTACGATTTCGTCGATATATATATATATATATATATATATATATATATATATATATATATATATATATATATATATATATATATATATATATATATATATATATATATATATATATATATATATATATATATATATACTCGTATATATATATATATATATATATATATATATATATATATATATATATATATATATATATATATATATGTGTGTGTGTGTGTGTGTGTGTGTGTGTGTGTGTGTGTGTAGGAGGAGGCAGTAGATACCTGCCGAAACGATAATTACTCCCAGTGAGGTCTAAAGCACTGTTCAGGGGATGCTGTGAACTTATCATTAATCCCAGCTGTGACCTCACTGAACGTTTCCTTTTGTGTCTCACAACACAAGTGGGCAGTCACAGCCTGCACTCTAAAGACAACTCTCTTTCTCCACACAAAACTACAAGCATCTAATAACACACACACCCTTCACTCAAAAATTTTAAAATTATCATGGCGACTCCTGCACCAGCCTCGGAGTCCCCATTTGGGGAGGGGACCATAAATATCCCCAGATCGGACTGCCTTTCTGTCGACGACCCTAAGTTATTTGACACCCCCCTCAACTTTTTCTCCATTAACTTCAGCAACATTCGCGGTCTAAGATCTAATTTTCAATCTGCAGCACACCACCTCTCCTCTTCTAAACCTCATCTTTTCCTCACTGAAACTCAGGTGTCTGAGGCAACTGACAGTAGCCCCTTTTCTGTTCCCTCCTACTTTCTCTATCCTCATTTTCTATCCAAAGTTGGTTGTTGTGTTTATGTGCGCAGTGATTTAACCTGCTCTCGTGCCCACGTTCTTGAATCTTCAGAGTTTTCCACCATCTGGCTACGAATACAGAGTCACTCTCAAACTAAATTTATCTGTGCTGTATACCTCTCACCTAACTCCACTGACTATAAGAAATTCTTTGACTACTTAACTTCCAAAGTGGAGCACATTCTGACCCTCTTCCCTTTTGCAGAGATCTCCATTCTTGGAGACTTCAATGTTCACCACCAGCTTTGGCTATCCACTCCCTTCACTGACTATCCCGGTGAACTAGCCTTCAACTTTGCTATCCTCCACGACCTAGAGCAATTGGTGCAACACCTTACTCGTATTCCTGACCATCTTGGAGATACGCCCAACATTCTTGAACTTTTCCTGACCTCTAATCCTTCTGCTTATGCTGTCACCCTTTCTTCTCCGTTGGGCTCCTCCGATCACAATCTCATATCTGTATCTTGTCCTATTGTTCCAATCCCTCCTCAGGATACCCCTAAGCGGAGGTGCCTCTGGCGTTTTGCCTCTACTAGTTGGGGGGGACCTGAGGAGGTATTTTGCTGATTTTCCTTGGAATGACTACTGCTTCCGTGTCAGAGACCCGTCTTTGTGTGCTGAGCGCATAACAGAGGTGATAGTGTCTGGCATAGAGGCATACATTCTTCATTCTTTTTCTCGACCTAAACCTTCCAAACCTTGGTTTAAGACAGCTTGTTCTCGTGCTATACATGATAGAGAGGTGGCCCACAAAAGGTTCCTCCGTCTATCAAGTTGACACAACCTTCCAGACAGCTGTCCCCTCTTCTTCAGTGACACTCAACTGTCCCCGTCTTCTACACTGAACATCCTCGGTCTGTCCTTTACTTATAATCTGAACTGGAAACTTCACATCTCATCTCCAGCTAAAACAGCCTCTATGAAGTTAGGTGTTCTGAGACGTCTCCGGCAGTTTTTCTCACCGCCCCAGCTGCTAACTCTGTACAAGGGCCTTATCCGTCCATGTATGGAGTATGCTTTACATGTCTGGGGGGGTTCAACTCATACTGCTTTTCTAGACAGGGTGGAATCAAAAGCTTTTCGCTTCATGAACTCCTCTCATCTAACTGACTGTCTTCACCCTCTCCGCAATGTTGCATCTCTAGCTGCAATCGCCGCAATGTTGCATCTCTAGCTGTCTTCTACCGCTATTTTCATGATAACCGCTCTTCTGATCTTGCTAACTGCATGCCTCCCCTCCTCCCATGGCCTCACTGCACGAGACTTTCTTCTTTTTCTCACTCCTATTCTGTCCACCTCTCTAACGCAAGAGGTAACCAGTATTCTCAGTCATTCATCCCTTTCTCTGGTAAACTATGGAACTCCCTGACTGCTTCTGTATTTCCATCTTCCTATAACTTGAATTTCTTCAAGAGGTTTTAAGACACTTATCCTTCAATTTTTCACTACCACTTTGAACCCTTTTATGGGACTGGCATTTCAGTGGGGATTTTTTTTTTTTATTGGACTTTTGTTGCCCTTGGCCAGTGTCCTTCCTACATAAAAAAAAAAAAAATAATATATATATATATATATATATATATATATATATATATATATATATATATATATATATATATATATATATATATATATATATATATATATATATATATATATATATAACTCGAGCCGGGGGCACACTACGTGTGACACCCGTGGACACAGCTTTTTCGAGGTCGCCAGCCTAGGTGCACTAATCTTTACTACCTGGGGATAGTAGTGCTTCCTTTGCCTCCCCTTAGTAGGAAAAAACAAACTTATACACAAATACAAGTGTATATTGTTATGACCACAAATTCCTGCCTTCTTACAGCTGCCTCAAACTGGGGTAGCTGCCCCCAAGTCACCAACTATGTGACTTGAGGCAGGGCTTGATATGGGTTATAAGGTCCTCTTTTGACTCTTGCACCCTTTACACAAATGGTCATATAACACTAGGTTACACGAAAGAATTCGTCAGCCTGTTTCACCTACCCACAGGCAAGGGAATGTTACAATAACAACTGCCAAAACATTTCAACAGCTGGTAAACAATTTATAGCCACGTGCTAGGGAAGAACAGTTGCAACAAGCAACAAACACAAAAAAGGTTATAACGCTCTACAGAATACCGCCCTTACAAACTACAAGACAATATTCATCCACTTCTGTAGAACATTCTCCCTCTACTGTGCAATATAATGTCCAACTTCCCAGAGAACAAACTCTGCCCCCTTTCAGGAACGACAGCCCGGCGGAAGAAAGATAATCTACTGCAAAGCAGTAAGCAGTTCAGGCAGAGAAGCCACAGAATGCCTGATTTCTGATCTCTCGTAGTAGTGTTCAATGCCTCAAAAACTCAATTCATCGATCTATCAGTTTCTTCAATCTTCACTTTTTATCAATCTTCTTCATTGATACTCAACTGTTCTCCTCTTCTACACTGAACATCCTCGGTCTGTCTTTTACTTATAATCTAAACTGGAAACTTCACATCTCATCTTCTATGACGTTAGGCGTTCTGAGTCGTTTCCGACATGGCCTTATCCGGCCATGTATGGGAAATACTTCACATGTATGGGGATGGGAGGGGTTCCACTCTTACCGCTCTTTTAGACAGGGTGGAATCAAAAGCTTTTCGTCTTTTCAACTCCTCTCCTCTAACTGACTGTCTTCAGCTTCTTTCTCATCGACACAATGTTGCATGTTTTGTTATTTTCTACCGCTATTTTCATGGCAGCCGGTCTTCTGATCTTGCTAACTGTGTGTCTCCCCTCCTCCCGTGGTCTCGCTGTACAAGACTTTCTTCTTTCACTCACCCCTATTCTGTCCATCTCTGTAATGGAAGAGTTAACCAGTATTCTGAATCGTTCATCGCTTTCTCTGGTAAACTCTAGAACTCCCTGCCTGCTTCTGTATTTCCATCTTCAACTCTTACAAGAGGGCGGTTTCAAGACAATTATCCTGTAATTTTTTTACTACCGCCTTTGACTCTGTTCGGGGACTGGCACCTTAGTGGCCTTTTTTTTTTATGTTGCCCTTGGCCGGTACTCCTCCTGCATAAAAAAAAAGATTAAAAAATTTATTAAATAATTTGATTTAATTTAAAGTGAGCAGGTACTGTCCCCCACTGACACAGACCACTATGTCTGCGTTGCTTGTTTCGTACTCAAGACACCGACCTCACTCACCCAGATATCTGGCGTTTTTCGTTACACGTCCAAGACACCGACCCCAATGACCCAGATATCTGGCGTTGTTCGTTACGTGTCCAAGACACTTACCCGACTGACCCAGATATCTGGCGTTGTTCTTTATGTGCTCAAGACACAGACCCCAATGACCCATGCTCTAAGACCCAGCGTTGCTATTTACGTGTCTTCCTCAGTTCCCTCAATGTTCTTGCCAGTGCAAGGATAAAGTTCTGTCCGATACTACATTACTGATAAAATAAATAAAAGGTATTCTATAATTTGTTTAAAAGATCAGCCTTCTCCACAAACATAAGAGCCTCATGTCCCAGGGAGGGAGCACTTTCTCCAAGTATCAGCGACTTCTGGAAAGTCCCATCCTCATCGCAATACCAGAATGGGACACTCCACTAGAAAGTATCACACAGTAAGGGGAATTAAGCAGTCATCACAAAATGGTTGCATTTCCCGGGATATGAAGTAACCATGAGTCAGATGTGTGTGACCCATCTGAAGACAGGCTAGTGCAGTATCTGAGCGGCGCTCCTGCACATGGGCGTAAGTCCATGGACGGAAGGTTACAGAAGTTATTTCACCCATCTTAGTGGTGGCAACCAATTCCTCCTATCTGCCCTGCCAACAGGCAAGAACTGCCACCCTTATACTTGAGTATAAGTTGTGAAGAGGAATGGGGACGGAATGAGCAACCCGTGTCGCAGTGTTTTCAGCCAACCTATCGACCCTCTCTTTTCCCTGAACTCCAACAAGTGCAGGGATCCAGCAAAAAACTGACGTGATAGCCTCTACGCTGTAACAGACAGGGGCATTGAGTCAAGAATCGATAAAGCAAGCATCGGAGAGGTTACCGCTTCGAGAGAATGAAGGAACAATAACACCAAATCCGACTCCTGCTTCGGATTTTGAGCTGCCCGTAAATACAGGGATGGAGTCGGAATGTGTGGAACAGTGTTCCAAGAATAATGCGCAAGATTCAAAATGTGGTAAAAATATTCTTATTAGGAATATCAGGGCCACTGACAGAAATGTCTGGGAATTGCCAATAATCAACTCTAGGACATCTATAGGGATTTACAGAAACGGAAGCTACATTTAATGCAGATGCAATCCTAACACCAAAAGGTTTAGGCAAACTCGGGTGAGACACATTTAAACGAGAACGTGAATCATGGGAGACGACCACAAAAGAGACTGATTCGATACCAACATGTCATCAACAAGGACTGGAGACGCAAGTCTAATGGAAGGACTCCAACATTCATCAGTAAGCTACGAATTCTGGACGAGCGGAACGCAACAATTGCTAAGTTGAACATCGACATGATGTACCGAGTCCAACTCACGAAGTTGAGTCTCAGTAACAGATGAATAAATCTCACAACCATACTCCACCTTAGAAAGAATATGAGTTCGGTGCAAGAGGGTCTGTCTGTCAGCACTTCAAGAGGTATGAGCCAAGACTAAGGAGTGACAGCGCCTTCATACATGATGCCTCAATATAACAAAGGTGAGGTACCTAACTCAGGCGTCTGTCAAATGTAAATCCCAGGAAACGAGTTTCCTCTACACAAGATATTCTCTTATTATATAGATACAAATCTGGATCAGAGTGAACACCAAGAAGGCAATAGTCTTTGAAGCCGAGAAACGAAATCTCCGAGTTGCAACCCAATAAAAAAAAAATCTTATTAATTGATAACTGCAACTTCCTCTCAATCAAAGGTATCCGCGTAGCAGAAAAGGATATTAACATGTCATCGACATATAAGTTACCACGAACTCCTTCTGGAAGCATATCGGTGACACTGTTTACAGCCACAGGGAAATGGGTAACACGGAGTATACTTCCTTGCTGCACACCGTCCTCAAGTGGACGAGTTTCGGAGAGTAGGCCCCAAATCCGTACCCGTAAAAACCGATGTGATAAAAACTGCTGTATAAAAATAGGGAGTCGGCCATGGAGACCGAACAGACTGAGTAAAATGCCGTGGCACCAAGTTGTGTCATATGCTTTCTCCAAATAAAAAAAAATATTGTAACGTGATGCTGTTTCTTAGCGAATGCTTAACATAAAAGATTCTAGACACAAAAGAGCATCAGACGTGGACCTTAATTTCCGAAAACCATATTGAACAGGCGAGAAGTTATTGCCTCTTTCCATATCCTCTTTCGGGTGGTGTGGTAATGGAGTGTGTGTGGAGGTATCAGTGATGTGGCGGTATAACCTAAATATCCAGGATCAGGTTGGTGAGTCTTTTGTGGTACCAAGAACTCTTGTCTGCTGAATTTTGCTTGGTGAGTGGTGTTGGTTATGTAACGCTGGGGAGAGATAGCGTTGGGGTGAGAGGTAGCCCTTTTGTGGTTCGGGGCTGCTGTGATGTTGTGGCGTCCTTGGTGTCTTTAGGGGTGGTGTTGTGGTGTTATTGGTGTCTTTGGGGATGTTATGGTGTTATAGGTGATCTATGGTGATTGTGGTGATGCCTTGTGAAGTTTGAGGAGGTAAAATACGGGAATTGTCTTTTGGTGACACGGTGACAGCGTCTAAAGAAATTCCCGCAGCTGGGGAAAATATTTCAGCGGCCTATGAAGGAGTAAAAGGGTTTTAGTGCTTTGTGAAGTGACGGGAATGTCATGCATTGATGCGTATAACTTTGAGCAATAAGGGAGGCGATATAAGAGCCTGAGTAAAAGGGGAAATCTATTGTGGTTGAGTGTGGGAATTAGTTTGTGTTGGTCTAAGGTAGAAATTTGTTCCCTAATTATGTGTACTACCTCAATTTATTTGTGAGTTAACATTATTAATAATATATCTTCTTATTATATGGAATAATTGTGTTTTCTAACATTGATCTGGTATTATGGTGATTTCTGGCGTGCTGTGCCAAGATAAGGGTTTTGTAAGAGGATTTAAAAGCTGGCGATTTCGGATAGGTCAGGTAGATACTCGAAGCCTTTAAAAACCCAGACCTTTAAAGCTTTCCGGGATCAGTGTAACGTTCACTTTCTTGGAAAATGTTTATGTATACATCGTATACATAAACATTTTTAACAAGCTAAAAGTATTTTTACTGCTAAAAGTTCGTTAGAAGTAATACATAATAACTTTTAAGCCCTAAAAGACTCTTAGAGGCTAGGAGGGCTCCAAGGGATTTTATCAGGTATACAGGACGAAGAATAAGGATACTGTAGGTCCATTAAAGGCAGCAGATGGGGAGCTGGTTAGTTCTGGGGAGGAGATAAGTAAACTTCTCAATGATTATTTTTTAACTGTCTTCACCCAGGAAAACATGCAGGATATGCCAGATAGTGAACAGGTGTTTAGAACAGATGAGATTGAGAAGCTGACAGATATTTCCATAACTAGGGAGAGGCTAAAAAAGTTCAAGTCACCAGGACCTGATGAAATATATCCCAGAGTACTTAAGGAATGTAAAGAGATTATTAGTGAGCCGTTAGTTTCTGTCTTTAGGAAATCACTGGAGTCGGGTGAGGTACCAGTAATGTGGAGGCAGGCTAATGTAGTACCCATCTTTAAGAAAGGAGATAAAACTTTAGCGTCTAATTATAGACCTGTCAGCTTAACTTCAGTTGTAGGTAAAATGTTAGAGTCAATAATAGCGAGGAACATTAGGGAACATTTAGACAAACATAACTTGATAAATCAGTCACAGCATGGCTTCACGAAGGGGAAGTCTTGCCTGACAAACTTGTTAAGTTTTTACAGTAAGGTGTACGAGGCAGTAGATAATGGTGATAGTTATGATATCTTATATCTGGACTTTAGTAAAGCATTTGACAAGGTACCCCATCAAATGCTCCTGAGAAAGGTTAGGGCACACGGGATAGATGGGAAGGTGTTAGGCTGGATAGGGTCATGGCTTGGTAACAGGCGACAGAGAGTGGTAATAAACGGCTCGAAATCCGAGTTGGGGTCATGTAATTAGTGGGGTGCCACAGGGATCAGTATTAGGGCCATTGTTATTTCTAATATATATCAATGACTTGGATAGTGGAATTAGTAGTGATGTTAGTAAATTTGCGGATGACACAAAGATAGGTAGATGAATTAGGTCAGAATCGGATGCCATCGCCTTTCAGGCAGACTTAGATAGAATGAATGAATGGACGGATAGATGGTAAATGCAATTTAATATCAATAAATGCACAGTGCTTAGCGTAGGTAGAGGAAACCCACACAATAGGTACACATTAAACAACCAAACTCTGGTAGGTACAGGGTACGAGAAAGATTTAGGAGTTATAGTTAGCTCTGAACTCCGTCTAGGGAAACAATGCAGAGAAGCCAGAAACAAGGCAAATAGGGTACTAGGATTCATTTTTAGGAGTGTTAAAAGTAAAAGGCCGGAAGTAATATTAAAGTTATACTTGGCGCTGGTCAGACCTCATCTAGACTACGCTGTGCAGTTCTGGTCCACACATTACAGGAAAGATATAGGTCTATTAGAATCAGTACAGAGGAGAATGACTAAAAGGATACAGGGGATGAGGAGTATTCCTTACGAAGCGAGGTTGAAGCTGTTAAATTTACATTCCCTAAAGAGACGTAGGTTAAGAGGGTACATGATAGAAGTCTCTAAGTGGTTTAAGGGTTATAACAAGGGAGATGTAAGCAAAATTCTTAGGATCAGCAACCAGGGTAGAACAAGAAATAACGGGTTCAAGCTTAAAAAATTTAGGTTTAGGAAGGAGATAGGAAAAAATTGGTTCTCAAATAGAGTGGTAGATGAGTGGAACGGACTCAGTAATCATGTAGTTAGTGCTAAGACACTAGAGAGCTTTAAGAGAAGATTAGACAAGTTTATGGATGGGGATAACAGATGGAAATAGGTAGGTGTGTTTCATACAGGGAATGCCACGTGTAAGCCTGGTCGCTTCTTGCAGCTTCCCTTATTTCTTATGTTCTTATGTTCTTATGAGTGGTGAGGGATAATCCTAAGTGCCTAAAATTACTTTTAGGCAGTAGGATGACAGCCCAACACCTCAATTTTTGGCAAAGGAGAGGCATCCTACGAGAGTATATTGATGCTCAGCTGATCGAAAATTCTACTTGCCCTTAGTGACATTCTATATGTTATAGTACTTGTGAGGGATGAACTAAGGAGTCACACTGCAGGGAATAAGATGAGATAAAGGCCATAACTTAGATACAACGCAGCCAACCATCAGTCAAAACCCTTGAGCCCACGCACTACACGACATCTTCAGATTAATTCTCTCTCTCTCTCTCTCTCTCTCTCTCTCTCTCTCTCTCTCTCTCTCTCTCTCTCTCTCTCTCTCTCTCTCTCTCTCTCTCTCTCTTTCTCTCTCTGTCTCTCTCTTTCTGATGGATATTATGATGAGACAAACACGTTATATAAGTTGCAGGATTCCCCACCGTCACACATATAAGAATTACTGCATCCAAGCAGAATATGTATATAGGGCATGAAATAAAGCTAACTGCAGAATGCAATTGTAGCTCCATCCATTTTAAATTGTGTTTTGGCAAGTGTGTGTGTGTGTGTGTGTGTGTCAAACTATCTTAGTCCGTCATCACACAATCCAAATAACTGGAATTTAAGTTATCTTCGTGTATTAAACGTAATAACCTCATACCAGACACCCCGTAGTCCCTTGCTGAAAGTAAGTACAATTTAACAAATCCTTTTGAATTCAACCCAACTTAATTAATAAAGTCATCTCACAGCTGCTTGTAGGGAATGGAATTTAATAAAGCTAACTGCATTCAGTCTAACTCAACCATCCCCACAGCTGCTTGCATGGATAAGCAAAATTTTTAAAATAATTTTGCACTAAGCAGAAAGTAGTATGTCATCCAATTAGCCTGACAGAGCTTCCTCTCTCTTTCTTTGGTTTGGCCAAGTTGCCCCCATCATAGCTGTGTTGACATCCCCAACGCACGTTCGAGTCTGAACTCGCCTCATGCACATAATTAAACTCGTATAATATATATATATATATATATATATATATATATATATATATATATATATATATATATATATATATATATATATATATATATATATATATATATATATACTCGTATATATATATACTCGTATATATATATATAATTTTACATTAAATATTTTTATGTATTGTTTTGACATTCAACTGCAAAGACATAAGGGTTAGGGTCTTTCTTAAGCGCTAAAAATAGCACGTATAGCGACTTTAAATTTTACTTTTACTCTTAGCTAAAAGTGACTTGAGATAACTTTTATAATTTCTTGTATACACTTTTAGTATTTACTTTAACTGGTAGTAAATTTAAAAATATTTTAGGAGTTTTTATGTATACAGGCCCAGGGGAGACAAAATTGACGCCAACAGATTCCAAATGTCGACGATGAAGTGCCATATGAGCAACTGGATCTTTTCTGGAGACACTTGCAAGAGGTTCAGCAAACAGATCGGCAACTATCTTGGGGGCGATTTCACAGTCGCTTGGTAACGTTGCCAACCAAAAGCCTTACCAGTCTGGTAACAGGCATTACCAACACCTCGATTCGATTTCACAGTCGTTGTTTTCGTGGTTTTTGTGATTCCCAACCACCTGGTAACGATCATAACAAAACGAATACCTCTGATTTTGGTGAATGCTGGTATGCCGGAGCCCTTTTATTAGACAAAGTGAGTTAATTCATGACAAGAACTGACCATGCGAGCACTAAAAAAGAGAAAAAGGAAAATTGAAATATATCACTAGTGTCTTCACCCCGGGTTGAAAAAAAAAAAAAAAACGGGTTTAAAAGAAAAACATTTTTGGGGGAATGGTTATATTTATTTTATTTATTTATTTATTTTTTTTTGGGGGGGGAGAGAGTTTTATTTTTTGGGAGGGTTTATTTATTTTCTTGTTTCTTCCACGTATTTATATTTAAATCAGTTTAAAAGAGCAATGAAAAAGTACTAAAGAATGAACCAAAAGGTTTAAAGTGTTTTTTTTTTTTTTTTCATGTAGGAGGGGGGGACCGGTGAAGAGCAACAAAAATATAGTAAAAAAAAAAAAAAAAAGCCTACTGAGGTGCCGGTCCCCAGACTCGAAAGCGATTACAGGATAAGTGTCTTGAAATCTCCCTCTTGAAAAAATTCAAGCCATAGGAAGATGGAAATACAAAAGTAGGCAGAGTTTACCAGAGAGAGGGATGAATACTGGTTAACTCTTGCATTAAAAGAAGTGGACACAATAGTGGTGAAAGAAAGAAGAAAGCTTGTGCAGCAAGGCACAAGGAGGAGGGGAGGCATCAGTTAGCAAGATCAGAAGAGCAGCTGACATGAAAAATATCGGAAGAAGATAGCAAGAAATATAATGCGGCGATGAGAGAGAGGCTAAAGACAGTCAGAGGAGAGGAGTTGATAAGACGACAAGCTTTTGATTCCCCCCCTGTGTAAAAGAACGGTATGAGCGGAACCCCCATACATGGATGGATGATGCCCCCGTACTGAGTTAGCAGCTTTGGGACTGGGGATGAGGAAAAAAAAAAGAAAAGAAAATGGCGAAGACGATTTAGAACGCCTAACTTCACAGAAGTAAAGAACAGACCAAGGATGTTCAGTGTAGAAGAGGGGGACACTTCAGTGTCACCGAAGAAGAGGGGATAGTTGTCTGGAAGGTTGTGTCAAGTTAATAGATGGAGGAATTGAGTTTTGAGGCATTGAACAATAGTAAGTTTGCTCTGCCCCAATCAGAAGTTTTAGAAATCATACGTCAGGCGTTCTGTGGTTTCCCTGCATGAACTGTTGGTTCATGCAGGGACGTCTACGAAAACACGTGGAAAAGTGTAGGTATGGATAGAATACGAAGTTTGGTTTAGATCGATAAATAACAGGAAGAGAGTGGGTGACAGGAGAGAACCACTGTTAATAGATTTAGAAGAACAATGACCGTCTACCACAGCAGCAACAGAAAGGTCATAAAGGAAACTTAGGATGAAGTTACAAAGAGAAGGATAGAAGACGTAGGAGGGTAGTTTCGAAATCAACGCTTTGTGCCAGACTCTATCAAAAGCTTTTGATATGTCTAGGGCAACAGCAAAAGTTTCACCAAAATTCCTAAAAGAGGATGACCAAGATTTAGTAAGGAAAGTAGAAGGAGTCAGTGGGCACCTGCCGAAACAATAATTACTCCCAGTGAGGTCTAAGGCACTGGATCAGGAGGTGCTGTCAACTTATCATTAAACTCAGCTGTAACCTTACTGAATGTTTTTCTTTGTGTCTCACAACACAACGGGACACTCACAGCCTGACCTCTAAAGGCATCTCTCCTCCTTCACATAAAACTACAAGCACCTAATTACACACACTCCCTTTACTCAAAATTAAAATTTATCATGACAACTCCTACATCAGCCTCGGTGTCCCAGTCTGGGGAGGGGACCACAAATGTCCCAAGCTCGGACTGCTCTTCTGGTATCGACCCTAAGTGTCTTGACACCCATCCCCCTCAACTTTTTCTTCATTAACTTCTATAACATTCGCGGTCTTAGATCTTATTTTCATAAAAACATATAACATAAGAACATAAGAAATAAGGGAAGCTGCAAGAAGCCACCAAGCTTACACATGGCAGTCCTTGTATGAAATATATCTACTTTTTTCAACCTATCATCCCCATCCATAAATCATTCTAATTTTCTCTTAAAGTTCCCTAATGTCTTAACACTGACAACTTGATTACTGAGTCAGTTCCATTCATCTACCATTCTTTTTGAAAACCAATTTCTTCCTATCTCTTTCTAAGCTTTTTCAAGCTTGAACCCGTTATTTCCTGTTTTGTCCTGGTTGCTGACCCTAAGAATTTTGCTTACATCCCCCTTGTTATAATCTTTATACCACTTATAGACTTCTATCAGGTTCCCTCTTAACCTACGTCTCTCTAAAGAATGTAAATTTAACAGCTTCAATCTCGCCTCTTAATGAATACTCCTCATCCCCTGTATCCTTTAAGTCATCCTCCTGTGTACTGATTCTAATAGACCTATATCCTTCTTGTAATGTTGGGACCAGAACTACACAGCATAGTCTAGATGAGGTCTGACCAGCGCCAAATATAATTTTGATATTACTTCGGGACTTCTACTTTTAACACTCATAAAAATTTATACTATTACCTTATTTGCCCTGTTTCTGGCCTCTATGCATTTTTTTTTTTCTTAGAACGAGTTCAGAGCTAACTAAAACTCATAATTTTTTTTCGTACCCTGAACCCACCACAGTTTCGTTATTTATTGTGTAGCTACTGTGTGGGTTTTCTTTACCTACGCTAAATACTTTACATTTGTTGATATTAAACTGCATTTGTCATATGTCCGTCCATTCGTTCATGCTATCTATATCTTGCTGCAAGGCGATGGCACCCGATTCTGACCTAATTAATCTATCTATCTTTGTGTCATCCGCAAATTTACTAACATCAATACTAATTCCACTCTCCAAGTCATTGATATATATGTATATATATATATATATATATATATATATATATATATATATATATATATATATATATATATATATATATATATATATATATATATATATATATATATATATATATATATTAAAAACAGCAATGGTCCTAACACTGATCCCTGTGTGACCCCACTAATTACGTGACCCTAATTTGTCGCTTGTCGCTTAACCATGACCTCATCCAGCCTAACACCCTCCCATGCATCCCGTGTGCCTTAACCTTTTTCAAGAACCTCTGATGGGGTACCCTGTCAAACGCTTTACTAAATTCCAGATATAAGATGTCATAGCTATCACCATAATCTGCTGTCTCGTTCACTTTACGGTAAAAACTTAACAAGTTTATCAGGCAAGATTTCCTCCTTCGTGAAGCCATACTGTGACTGATTTATCAAGTTATGTTTGTCTAAATATTTCCTAATGTTCTACGCTATTATTGACTCCATTATTTTACCTACAACTGAAGTTAAACTGACAGGTCTATAATTAGACGTTAAAGTTTTATCTCCTTTCTTAAAGATGGGTACTACATTAGCCTGCCTCCACATTACAGGTACCTCACTTAAGTGATTTAATAAAGACAGAAACTAACGGCTCACTAATAACCTCTTTGCATTCCTTGATTACTCTGGGATATATTTCATCTTGTCCTGGTGTCTTGAACTTGTTTAGCCTATCTATCTCCTGTTATAGTGTCTCCTTAGTTACGGTATTATCTGTCAGCTTCTCATCCTCATCTGCTCACTATTCGGCATATCCTACATGTTTTCTTGGGTGAAGACAGTTAAAAAAATACTTATTCAGAATTTTACTAATCTCCCCAGAACTAACCAGCTCCCCATCTGCTGCCTTTAATGGAACTATTATTTCCTTATTCTTCGTTCTATATACCTGATAAAATCCCTTGGGGTCAGTCTTCGCCTGGCTGGCTACCTTTAATAATTTTTTTTTTTTTTATGTAGGAGGGACACAAAGGGCAACAAAAATCCAATAAAAAAAATGAAAGCCTACTGAGATGCCAGTCCCAGAAAAGGCTCCAAAGTGGTAGTCAAAAATTGGTGGATAAGTGTCTTGAAACCTCCCCCTTGAAGGAATTCAAGTCATAGGAAGGTGGAAATACAGAAGCAGGCAGGGAGTTCCAGAGTTTACCAGAGAAAGGGATAAATGATTGAGAATACTGGTTAACTCTTTCATTAGAGAGGTGAACAGAATAAGAGTGACAGAAAGAAGAAAGTCTTGTGCAGTGAGGCCGCGGGAGGGAGGGAGGCATGCAGTTAGCAAGATCAGAAGAGCAGTTAGCATGAAAATAGCGGTAGACGACAGCTAGAGATGCAACACTGCGGCGATGAGAGAGAGGCTGAAGACAGTCATTTAGAGGAGAGGAGTTGATGAGACGAAAAGCTCTTGATTCCAGCCTGTCAAGAAGAGCGGTGTAAGTGGAATCCCCCCAGACATGTGAAACATACTCCATACATGGACGGATAAGGCCCTTGTACAGAGTTAGCAGCTTGAGGGAGGGGGGTGAGAAAAACTGGCGGAGACAGTTAACCTCCTAACTGTTTTAACTAATTCATTATATTGTGGCCTTAAAACCTCTTCCCCTTAAAACCCCTCTTCCTCCCTATATAGTGTTTTAACCTAACAATCATCCATTTAGATTCATTGTTCTGTGATCTTATTGCTCTATATGAAATGTTTCCTAATTATCATGTATGCAGTTTATCTACGAAATATCTATACAATTCATCTACATTTGCCTCACCTAATCCTCTCATCTCGGCCCCTTCCATCCTCTCCACTCCCTCATCTACTCGCCTTAACCTCACCTCTCCCATCTCAGCATGACCTGAACTTCCAACATATTATTTTTTTTTTTCCAAATTTTTAATCTGTAGAACATCACCTCTATAAACCCGATCTTCTTTTCCTCACTGAAACAAATGCCTGAGGCAGCTGACAGTAGTCCCTTTTCTATTCCCTCCTACTTTCTCTATCCTCATTTTGAATCCAGAGCTGGATGTTGTGTCTATGTGCGCAACAAATCATGTCCACGCTCTTGAATATTCCGAGTTCTCCACCATCTGGTTACGACTACAGAGCCACTCTCAAACAAAATATATTTGTGCTGTATAGCTCTCACCTAACTCCTCTGACTACAAGAAATCCTTTGGCTATTTAAATTCCAAAGTGGAGCACATTCTCACTCTCTTTCCTTTTGCAGAGATCTCCATTTTTGGAGACATTACTATTCACCACCAGCTTTGGCTTTCCTCTCCCTTTATTGACCATGCTAATGAACTAGCCTTTAACTTTGCTATTCTTCACGACCTAGAGCAATTGGTGCAACACCATACTCGTATTCCTGACCATCCTGGAGATAGGCCCAATATTCTTGACCTTTTCCAAACCTCTAATCCTTTGGCTTATGCTGTTACCATCTTCTCTGTTGTGCTTCTCCGATCACAATCTTATATCTGTATTTTGTCCTATCGCTCCAATCTCTGGTGTTTTGCCTCTGCAAGATGGGGAATACCCAAGGAAGTATTTTTATGATTTTCCTTGTAATGACTACTGCTTCCATGTCAGAGAGCCGTCTCTGTGTGCCGAGCGCATAACAGAGGTGATAGTGTCTGGCATGGAGGCGTACATTCCTCACTCTTTTTCTTGACCTAAATGTCCCAAACCTGTTCTCGTGCTATACATAACAGAGAAGTGACCCACAAAAGGTACTTGAGTCTTCCATTACCAGAATCTCATGCACTTTATATTTCTCCCCGGAACCATGTCAAGTCTGTTCTCCAACTAGTCAGTAACTCCATCTTTCAGGATCTGACTCCCCTCGTGTCTTCTGTCACCTAGCCAAAAACATCTCCAATAACTTTGCTTCTTCTTTTTTCCCTCCTTTATTTCAAGCAGATGGCACCACTGCTATCACATCTATCTCAACAGCTGAAGTCTTCGCTCAAACCTTTGTGAAAAAATCTACCTTGTATGATTCAGGGCTTGTTCCTCCCTCTCCTCCACCCTCTGACTACTTCATGCTACATTATAAAATTCTTCGCAATAATGTTTTCCATGCCTTCGCTGGCCTAAACCCACGGAAGGCTTATGGATCTGATGGGGTCCCTCCTATTGTTCCCTAAAATTGTCCCTCCGTGCTTGCACCTTGCCTAGTCAAACTCTTTAAATTCTCTCTGTCAATATCTTTCTTTTTTGCTGGAAGTTTGCCTACATTCAGGATGACCGATCTAATCCCTTAAACTACCACCCTATTGCTATCTCAAGTTTTTAAATCTATCCTCAACAGCAAGATTCTTAAACATCTGTAACTTCAAAAATTCTATCTGATCGCCAGTGCGGGTTCTGTCAAGGCCGCTGCACTGGTGATATTTTTATTTATTTATTTTTTCTAACCGAGTCTTGGTCATCCTCTTTTAGGGATTTTGGTGAAACTTTTCCTCTTGCCTTAGACATACATATCAAAAGCTTTCGATACAATGTGTCACAAAGCTTTGATTCCCAAATCACTCTCCTACAGCTTCTATCCTTCTCTCTGCAACTTTATCTCAAGTTTCCTTTCTGATCGTTCTATCGCTGCTGTGGTAGACGGTCATTGTTTTCCTAAATTTATTTACATTGGTGTTCGTCAGGGTTATGTCCTGTCACCCACTCTCTTCCTATGAATCATCAATGATCGTCTAAACCAATCTTCATCTCCTATTCACTCATATGCTGGTGATACCACCCTGCACGTCTTTTAGTAGACGTTCAACCCTTCAGGAAGTAAACAGTTCATGCAGGGAAGCCACATAACGCCTGACGTTTGATCTCTCTA
The DNA here is from genome assembly GCF_035594125.1 of Scylla paramamosain. Lineage (NCBI taxonomy): Eukaryota > Metazoa > Arthropoda > Malacostraca > Decapoda > Portunidae > Scylla > Scylla paramamosain. The sequence continues at coordinate 12,066,660 of NC_087185.1, forward strand.
AAATTTCTGATCGAGGCAGTTCTAAAATCTTAGTATTATTCAATGCCTCAAAAATTCAATTCCTCCATCTGTCAACTAGACAAAACTTTCCAGACAACTATCCCCTCTTCTTCAATGACACTCAAGTGTTCCCCCTCTTCTACACTGAACATCCTCAGTCTGTCCTTTATTTATAATCTAAACTAGAAACTTCACATATCATCTCTAGCTAAAATAGCTTCTATAAAGTTAGAAATTCTGAGACGTCTCCGCCATTTTCCCATCCTTCCAGTTGCTAACTCTGTAGAGGAGCCTTATCTGACCATGTATGGAGTATGCTTTACATGTCTATGGGGGACGGATTCCACTCATACCACTCTTCTAGACAGGGTAGAATGAAAAGCTTTTCGTTTCATCAACTCCTCTCCTCTGTCTGACTGTCTTCAGCCTCTTTCTCATCGCCACAATGTTGCATCTCTTGCTATCTTCTACCGCTATTTTCAAGCTAACTGATCTTCTGATCTTGCTAACTACATGCTTCCCCTCCTCCCGCGGTCCCCTATTTGGGAACTGGCACCTCAGTGGACCTTTTTTTTTTTTCTTTTCTATTGTATTTTTGATCGTTTTGGCCTGTGCCCCTCCTATATAAAGAAAAAAAATATATAATCACCAGTAGAACAGCCTTGACGAAACCTACACTGCCGATCAGAGAGAAGGTTGTGAAGATATAGATGTGTCAGAATCTTCCTCATGACAATAGATTCAAAACTTTGGAGAGGCAGCAAGTTTAAGCAATGGGACAGTAGTTTGAATGGTCATCCTTTTTAGGAACAGGCTGAGTGTAGGCAAACTTTTTCAGTGAATGGATTCTCTGAGCATTGTCTCTTGCAAACAAATGCAAACGGGAGAAAATCTAGAGATCAATACCAGGAGTTCCTCCCAGGAGGCACGCAAACCGTGACAGTTCCAATGCAGAATCTTGAATATTACTATTTAGAATGAATCTTCAGGGAACCCCCAGAGAGAAGTTTCCCTTTGCCAATTTGCCTAGGTACTTTGCCCGGACAGCGAGGCTTATCTAGACCTATGTTGCCTGTAGGCGACGAAACTTCAGATTAAGCAACAGGTGTGGGTATAGCCACCCTCACACAAATCTCTGAAACTCCTTAAACGACCCGAGGAGGAGGAATCGTCGACATAGACGCATTGGTATTGCTCCCGGAGAAGGACTACTAGGAAAACAGGCAAAGAAACCCTTTGCGTCCATTTCGGATGTTTAATAATCACTGAGTAATAACATCTGGCTCAGGGTCATCTGACGCTCCCAAAGGGATCTTTCATGGAGGAACGCCCGTCTAGTCTAGGGACTCAGCAGACCGAGTAGGAAGCTTGGAAGACTTGTTTGTATGTGTCTGTGGAAGTTTAAAACTTGAGGGTCGTTCGTGCTTGAGCATCCATGGGCGCGAGGACATCTGCAATATGAACTCCAGTACGAGGAGTCTGTGAAGTTGTTGGTGAAGATGTAGTGGAGGGCTTATCTGTCGAATCTTGCAAAACCGAGTTCTCGATGATGACAGTAACCAAATGAGCAACACTCACAAGAACGGAAAAAAATAATTGGTGACTGAGGAAGGCGGGAAGGTGTTACAATTGTTTTACCTGTAGTAGAGGAGGTCGAAGTAGAGCGGAGGGAAGAGGCGTAGGTCTTTTCTCCACCATCCTTTTTTCTAAAAAGGAGTTCCCGCCTGGCACTACCGAGACAAATGAACCAAGAATTAGCCAGTGAAGAATATCTTACTCAAGACGGTATACCTCTTGCATTTTCGAGAACGTAGCGGGTGAGCTTTCCTGCAGTAGAAGCAATAAGGTTCTGATTCGCCTTCAGGAATAGGGTGTGAGTCAAGGGCTGAGCAGTGACCGCACCGGGAATGATTTGGATAGTTTTTCCTCCCATGACCGAACTCATAACACCATTGCATTGTAACGAACGTTCGATAAAACTTTTACTGAGAGAGAAAGAGGACCAATCTTAACAGTCAGGGAAAAAGAACCAAAGAAAGTGAGCATAACCATGTTACTATTTCCTTTAATTTTGCCCACTCGTTGAACATTATCAGAACATAACTAAAGGATGTTATCTTCTGAGAATACGTACAGGTCCTGGTTGTAATCCCATCCTTTGTGGCTAGATGGATTCAAAGACCCCATCGGAAGGGAAAGGCAGATGGAGGAATATCATCGCCTGCGTTAGATCTTTAGCTTGGATCAAGACATCTTTACCGTATTTTTTTATGTAATTTCTAGGGAGGACTCCGACCTTCCTTTTGTAGATAATTGGCAGCATGGATATAATTACCTTGACCTTCCCTATAATATGGTACAAAGCAGTAAGGTGTAGGCGGTTGGAGAGCTTTAAAAGCACATTTCTCAGCATTATCAAAGACATTAAGACAGTAATCATTCTCGCTGTCAATTACAGTGCTTCATCGAATAATTTCACCAATTAAGTTGTTGTCTTCAAGACGCAGAAAATGTATTTCCTCAAGAGCAGCTTTGGCAGCAACATGAGATCTAAATGTCACATAACACCTATCAGAGAGACAATCGCCGTCATATTGGAGACGGATATGGAGAACTGCTCCAAAAGATTTGAAAACCGAGACATGGAGGCATATACATTAATGATCATAAGAGTGTTAAGACAAGACTCAACAACTGACCCAAGGGATCTTCCACCATGGGAAACAGCAGCAAGAGGAGTACGAGCTCTTGCCTGCACATCATCATCACGACCAGAATGTGACGTCTCGAGGGCCAGGTCGACCGCCCCTCGAGGACCAGAGGAATTTTCATATTTACCTGTATGAAAATTACGAAAATAAAGTGGCGCCAGGAACGAAGGGAAACCGCTTACTAGGACTACTAGGGCGGGGGGGGGGGGGGGGAGCGCTGGCCGCCGTGAACGTGGGACCTTGTCTCTGTAGTAACCTTACGAAGTTAACGAATATAGAAGAAACAAGAGAGGCAAAATAGAAGAAAGAGAAGAAAAGAGAGGCGAATATAGAAAAACCAAAGAGAGGCAAACAAAGGAGACAAATGAATGAGGGAAATACAAAAACATGAAGGAAAAAAAAAGAGTAAAAACAAAAGTATAAAAACCCAGTACCTATGCAGCTGTTGTTAGGGTATTTTGACGTGAAAAAAAATTGAGGTCCAAACAGAACTGATTCCAAATGAAAGAGACTTATAAATCTGTCACCGTAGTCGAGGGGACCCAGACCGGATGTAGGGTCAAGGAAAAGACAATCACAGTTGAAGGAACAGCTGAAGGAACAGCTAAAGGAACAATGTGTGCGAAGAAGGTGAAAAGGGAGATGTGGTGTGGGAACTTAACTATCTCCAACTTCTTACTGTCTTACCCTGACTGGGCAGACATATATTGCCACGCCTCTGGGCAAGTGATGGGTATAAAATGTATTACTGTATGTGTATGTGAAATGTATGTGATTTTCAACCTTACCATAGAGATAGCTTTTGAGAGAAAAATGTAACAAACTAAAGTATATAATGTCATGTAATTGAGGTAGAAGTCAGACAAACTGCAGGCAGAGAACAGAAGGCAGAAATAGAGAACTTGCAGAGGTTCCAGACCTGAGAGGAGCCTGAGGCGACATGGACAAGCTCGTCCTAGCACTCGTAAGTGGAGCTTAAGAGTTGTGTGATGCTGTATCAATAATTGTCTCATGAAGCTGAAAAAGGAGGAAGTAATTTGTAGGATGCTTTTTTTTGTGGGATGTTTGAGTTTAGGTTTAGGATTTTTTTTTTTTTTTTTTTTTGTGTGTGTGTAGTTTCGTGACTTGAATGATAAATACTGGATTCCTCTGACAAGAAACTCAGGTAATATTGCGAATCACTTTAATGAAAAGTTCTCAATTAGTTGCTGAAGGTGAATATCCCGAGATTATTATTTAATTTTACTGAAGTAAGTGTAGAAATTTTAACAGCAAGAGCAAAAACCACTGCTAAGAAAACCTCAATAAGAAAACTAAATTACAACTAACTCCTTTAATGGGCTTTAGAAAGCACACAAAAAAAAAAAATAAATAAATAAATAAATGAATAAATAAAATGTTATTTTCACCGCCTGTCCTGTTGCAAGGGTAGGTGATGCCTTTGTCCATCTGGCAAGCCCTCATTCCCCCTTTCCCTCCCTCACACTCATCTCTCTTGGTGTGGCGTGTCTTAGCGTTCAGTGGTGGCCTGAAACCATAGAGAGAAAGACGCATTTCGGAGGCTGTACTTAAGGCATAAGTTATACATAACATCTAAGGGGGGATATTGATGGTACACCTCACACCACTGAATATAATCTCAGCCCCTACGGGAGGAATTGGTTGCGCTTCACTTAGTGTATCAGACAAAGAGAAATACCTTGGTGTGGCCCCACTTGTCAAGTGTCAGCGTGCTTGTGTAGAGTCCATTTTGTAGCAGCCACAGTCCCCTCCCTTTTTCTCAGAGTCTAGAGCCTTGTAGTGCCTCTGTGTCTTCATTTTCTAAATGTGAATGGCCTCTGTGATGTGGGCTAGGTTTGCGCTCTTTGATTAACTTTCTTTCATTTCTTCAGACTCATCACTGTTAAGGGAACCAAGTGTCTTCCGGAATATCAAAGATCGTGTAAAACACTTAGTCGGGTTAACCAAATATCTTATTGAGCAGTGGGTGGTATATATATATATATATATATATATATATATATATATATATATATATATATATATATATATATATATATATATATATATATATATATATATATATATATATATATATATATATATATATATATATAGAGAGAGAGAGAGAGAGAGAGAGAGAGAGAGAGAGAGAGAGAGAGAGAGAGAGAGAGAGAGAGAGAGAGAGAGAGAGAGAGAGAGAGAGAGAGAGAGAGAGAGAGAGAGAGAGAGAGCCCACAAAAATGCCAGTACCAAAAAAGTGCCCAAAGTAGTATTAAGAGATGAAAGGATAAATATCCTGAAACCTCCCTCTTGAAGGAATTCAAGTCATAGGAAGGTGGAAATACAGAAGTAGTCAGGAAGTTCCAGAGTGTACTAGAGAAAGGGATGAATGATTGAGGATACTGGTTAACTCTTGCATTACAGAGATGGACAGAATAGAGGAGGAGGAGAGGCATGCAGTTAGCAAGATCAGAAGAGCAGTCAGCTTGAAAATAGCGGTAGAAGACAGCTGGAGATGCAACATTGCGGCGATAAGAGAGAGGCTGAAAACAGTCTGTTAGAGGAGAGTTGACGAGACGAAAAGGTTTTGATTCCACCCTGTCTATAGAAGAGCGGTATGAGTGGAATTCCCCAGGCATGTGAAGCATAACTCCATACATGGACGGTTAAAGCCATTGTACAGAGTTAGCAGCTGGTGGGGAGGGGGAGGGAAGAGAAAAACTGGCGGAGACGTCTCATAACGCCTAACTTCATAGAAGCTGTTTTAGTTAGAGGTGAGATGTGAAGTTTCCTGTTCAGATTATAAGTAAAGGACGGACCGAGGATGTTCAGTGTAGAAGAGTGGGATAGTTGAATGCTGTTGAAGAAGAGGGGATAGTTGTCAGGAAGATTGTGTCGAGTTGACAGATAGGGAAATTTAATTTTTGAGGTATTGAACAATACAAAGTTTGCTCTGCCCCAATCCGAAATTTTAGAAACATCAGAAGTCATGTGTTCTGTGGCTTCCCTGTGTGAAATGTTTACTTCCTAAAAAAAAAAAAAAAAAATATATATATATATATATATATATATATATATATATATATATATATATATATATATATATATATATATATATATATATATATATATATATTTATATATATATATATATATATATATATATATATATATATATATATATATATATATATATATATATATATATATATATATATATATATATATATATATATATATATATATATATATATATATATATATATATATATATATATATATATATATATATATATATATATATATATATATATATATATATATATATATATATATATATATATATATATATATATATATATATATATATATATATATATATATATATATATATATATATATATATATATATATATATATATATATATATATATATATATATATATATGTATTGTTCTGTGCAGCAACATAATACAACATTAAATGAAGAAAGTAGTAAGAGTGAATGAGGAAAGAATAATGAAAGAGGGAAGAGAGAAAGAAATGAAGAGAAAGACTGGCCAGGGAGGAGACTTACATGCGTCCTGGATGCGCGTTCTGAAGCTCCTGCGATAATATCCGCGCAGTCATTCCTACTCCCCATGTAAATTTCCTTATTTCCCCTTATCCATTCAGTAGTTAGCAGAAGAGTTGCTCTTGACAATAAAGCAATCAGTATTCATCTAGTCCCCCGTTTTTAATTAGTAGAATTTTTAGAATAAAGTGGTTTTTTGGGGTAAACACTGCGTTGGGATCAGAGTGTGGGCGGGTGTGCTTATGTATGTGTGTCGTTCCGCCCCTTTCCTTGTACTCCTTCCCTATAACAGAAGGGAGTTTGTTGGACGCACTTTCCCACAGTCAGTCACTCACCAGCACTTAGACGGAGCAGATGTACTGACACGAGCTCTAATATTTGACAGAGACTGAAACCAGATAAGTTATTTGGGTTGTTGCCTTAAGGGCATAAGAGTCATTAACGGCTGTATGCCCCAGTCTACCTATATAGAATAAGTGTCTCCATAGTAGTCTGCTAGAAAAAGTAGTTGTGTATAACACACACCCAAAGAAGTGACTCCTCGGCTGCCTGTGTGTGCAGGCCGAGCTCGAGCAGTGAGCCATGAATAACCCTCTGTGTGTTCATTGGCACTTGTTTGTAGTAGTTCCTCATATCTCTTGTTAGTGAGTTAGTTTTGTGTTAAATGCTACTGCTGGCTCATGCAGTTTAGCCGCAGAGGACTAAAGTAATCAGCTGTGTAGTGAACTTTACTCCTTCTTCAAGTCCTGGCAAGACCTGTTCTCTATGGGGGCAGTAAACAACACTACTCAGCTTGAGGCTATAACACACTGTTGGGCAGCGTTACGATTCATTATGGAGGGCAAATGTCCAGCGAGGTGCTATACCTCGACCATATGTGTATTATTGCATGTTGTAATTGTTTTTCCTTGATGTGGTTGTCGATCCTTTCGCAGCTGTGGGCGTTAAGTGTTGTTAGAGGATTTCCTCTGCCTATAGGTAGGTAAAACAGACTGGCGACCTCAGTTAGTGTGACTTGGTATTACTACTGCTGTAAAGAGGGTGCAGGAATCACAAGGGACCCTGTATGCCCATATTTGAGTCCTCCACTAAGTCCATGTAGGAGGTAGTTCAGGGAAGCTAGTCCAGGTGCGGCAGCTTTGTGAAAGAGACCCTGGTCGCCCATCCATCACCACGTGGGAGTGAGGTCAACCATCACCCTTTGTCTTCTGGATGGCAGCTCTGGCTGTGACCTGAGCTGGCCCAGCAATCACCCTAGTCCGTGTCCGCCCAGCCTTGCTGGCGGATACGGGTAGTCCATGTTCGCCCAGCCCTGCTGGTGGACATGCATAGTCCATGACCATCTTTCCTCAGTGGTGGACATGATTAGTCACGTCCACCCAGGCCTGAGGGCTGGACGTGCGGTTTCTGGCGACTAGCTTCATTATTTGTTTTGTACAGTTTATTTTATCAATGTAACGCAGCAGCATTACCACCGTGTTTCCTTGGCCACCACACAAAGTACTAGAAGCTTATACATATTAACTAGTACATAAAAATGGTGACCGCGATGGATAAGTTGACGCTACAAGTCCTCTTGGCCCATGTGCCCTGCCTGCTCATCGCCAGCTACTCCAGCTACCTTCATCGCCTCCGAGTTACATGCTAAACCCTCACTGAAGCATTTCTGCTAAGCCTTTAACCAAGCAAATTACTACACTACTGTACGGCTACGGTGCTTTCTTCCAGCTGCTTTCAGGCCCTCTTTCAAGCTTTTTATGCCAAGCCTGCCCCATCAGTCCGTGCCCGTATAACTTCAAGCCATCACTGACGCCATCCATGTTTCAAGTCTGGACTTTTTAAGCCGTCACCAATGCAACTCGACTGCTTTGCTGCTGATCCCATCGTTCTAAGAGTTTGGGTCTCATGTCGTCAGTCTTCACATCTACAAGTTTTGGTGTTCCTGTCTATGTGGTCTTTCCTGCTCGTGGCATTCTAGTGCATAATCTGCCACAATCCACGACACTTTATCGCCATCATGTGCATTATCAGTGAAATGTTATGATTTTTGCAGTGTATTGTTGTTATTTTGTAATTTACTTTTGTTTTATTTAGTCTTCCAGTCTCATCCTTTTTTTTTTTTTTTTTTTTTTACGATTCGCTATGCTCATGTTACAGTTAATGTGAGTTTCATGTTTGGTCACTGTGCTCTATTTTCCGATGTCTCTGCTGTGTGAGTTTTGTTTGCTGCGAGGACACAGCGAGAAGGGTGGCCGTGCAATCTGGTGGGACGCTTCGCCTGCCCTTACGTACCATGGCGCACCTTTCCCCTGGGACCTGACGCCAGCCTCCAGCCACCTTGCCTCAGCCGGCCTAGGAACCACCCCATTCCGTGTCCGCTCGCCCTTGCTGGTGGACATGAGTAGTCCTCGTCCGCCCAACTTTACTGGCAGACGTGCAGCTCGTGGCGACTAACTTCATTATTCTTTTGTACAATTTTGGTTTATTGATATAATGCAGGACCATTTATCAATATGTTTCCTTGACCACCACACACAGTACTAGTAGAAGAAACGTATATATACTAGTACAATATATATATATATATATATATATATATATATATATATATATATATATATATATATATATATATATATATATATATATATATATATATATATATATATATAAAATGATAATGGAATTTCAAGGAGGAGACAATAGGCACCTTCCTAAACGATAATTACTCGAAGTGATATCTATAGCACTGTTCATCAGGTGCTGTGAACTTATCATTAAACCCAGCTGTGACCTCACTGAACGTTTCCCTTTGTGTCTCACAACACAAGGGGGCGGTCACAGCCTGCCCTCTGAAGACAACTCTCTTCCTCCACACAAAACTACAACCACCTAATAACACACACAACCTTCACTCAAAATTTCAAAATTATCATGGCGACTCCTACACCAACCTCAGAGTCCCCATCTGGGGAGGGCACCATAAATGTCCCCAGGTCGGACTGCCTTTCTGTCAATGACTCTAAGTGTCTTAACACCCCCCCTCAACTTTTTCTTCATTAACTTCTGCAACATTCATGGTCTAAGATCTAGTTTTCAATCTGTAGAATACCACCTCTCTTCTAAATCTCATTTTCTTTTTCGTCACTGAAACTCAGTTGTCTGAGGCAACTGACAATAGCCCCTTTTCTGTTCCCTCCTACTTTCCTCATTTTCGATCTAAAGCTGGATGTTGCGTTTATGTGCACAACGACTTATCTCTCGTGTCCTACTATCCTCATTTTCGATCCAAAGCTGGATGTTGCATTTATGTGTGCAACGACTTAACCTGCTCTTGTGCCCACGCTCTTGAATCTTCCGAGTTTTCCACCATCTAGTTACGTCTACAGAGTCAGTCTCAAATTAAATTTATCTGTGCTGTATACCTCTCACATAACTCCTCTGACTATAAGAAATTCTTTGACTACTTAAATTCGAAAGTGGAGCACATTCTGACCCTCTTCCCTTTTGCAGAGATCTACATTCTTGGAGACGTCAATGTTCACCACCAGCTTTGGCTTTCCTCTCCCTTCACTTACTATACTGGTGAACTAACCTTTAGCTTTGCTATCCTCCACGAACAATATGTGCAACAGCCTACTCGTATTCCTGACCGTCTTGGAGATACGCCCAACATTCTTGACCTTTTCTGACCTCTAACCCTTTAGCTTATGCTGTCATCCTCTTTTCTCCGTTGGGCTCCTCCGATCACAATTTCATATCTGTATCTTGTCCTATCGTGCGATATCCAATCCCTCCTCAGGATCCCTCTAAGCGAAGGTGCCTCTGGCATTTTGCCTCTGCTAATTGAGGGGACCTGGTATTTTACTGATTTTCCTTGAAATGACAACTGCTTCCGTGTCAAAGACCCGTCTTTGTGTGCTGAGCGCATAAAATGCTACCTATTAAAATTCTTCGCAATGATGTTTTCCATGCCCTCGCTGGCCTAAACCCTCGAAAAGTTAATGGACCTGATGGGGTCCCTGCTATTGTTGTGTGAAACTGTGCCTCTGTGCTTGCACCTTGCCTAGTCAAACTCTTTCATCTCTGTCAACATCTACCTTTCATTCTTGCTGGAAATTTCCCTACATTTAGCCTGTTCCTAAAAGGGGTGACCGTTCTAATCCCTCAAACTACCGTACTATTGCTTTAATTTCCTGCCTCTCTAAAGTTTTTCAATCTATCCTCAACAGGAATATTCTTAAACATCTATCACTTCACAAACTTCTATCTGATCGCCAGTATGGGTTCCATCAAGTTTGCTCTACAGGTGATCTTCTGGCTTTCCTTACTGAGTCTTGGTCACCCTCTTTTAGATATTTTGATGAAACTTTTTCAGTTGTCTTGGACAAAACTTTGATTTCCAAACTACCCTCCTACGGCTTCCATCCTTCTCTCTGTAATTTCATCTCTCAAATTTCCTTTCTGATCATTCTATTGCTGCTGTGGCAGACGGTCACTATTCTTCTCCTAAATTTATTAACAGTAGTGTTCCCCAGGGTTCTGTCCTGCCACCTGCTCTCTTTTTATTATTCATTAATGATCTTCTAAACCAAACTTTATGTCCTATCCAGTCCTACGCTGATGATACTACCCTGCACTTTTCCATGTCTTTTATAGACGTCCAACCCTTCAGGAAGTAAACATTTCACGCAGGGAAGCTACACAACGCCTGACTTATGATCTTTCTAAAATTTCTGATTGGGGCAAAGCAAACTTGGTATTGTTCAATGCCTCAAAAACTCAATTCCTCCATCTATCAATTCGACACAACCTTCCAGACAGCTATCCCCTCTTCTTCAGTGACACTCAACTGTCCCCGTCTTCTACACTGAACATCCTCAGTCTGTCCTTTACTTATAATCTGAAATGGAAACTTCACATCTCATTTCTAGCTAAAACAGCCTCTATGAAGTTAGGCTTTCTGACACGTCTCCGCCAGTTTTTCTCACCGCCCCAGCTGCTAACTTTGTACAAGGGCCTTATCCGTCCATGTATGGAGTATGCTTCACAAGTCGGGGGGGGGGGGGGTTCCACTCATACTGCTCTTCTAGACAGGGTGGAATCAAAAGCTTTTCGTCTCATCAACCCCTCTCCTCTAACTGACTGTCTTCAGCCTCTCTCTCATCACCGCTATGTTGCATCTCTACCTGTCTTCTACCGCTATTTTCATGCTAACTGCTCTTCTGATCTTGTTAACTGCATGCCTCTCCTCCTCCCACGGCCTCGCTGCACAAGACTTTCTTCTTTTTCTCACCCCTATTCTGTCCACCTCTCTAATGCAAGAGTTAACCAGTATTCTCAGTCATTCATCCCTTTCTCTGGTAAACTCTGGAACTTCCTGCCTATGACTTGAATTCTTTCAAAAGGGAGGTTTTAAAACAAATCCTTCAATTTTTGACTACCGCTTTGAACTCTTTTATTTGACTGATATCTCAGAGGGCATTTTATTTTATTGCTTTTTTGTTGCCCTTGGCCAGTGTCCCTCCTATTATATATATATATATATATATATATATATATATATATATATATATATATATATATATATATATATATATATATATATATATATATATATATATATATATATATATATATATATATATATATATATATATATATATATATATATATATATATATATATATATATATATATATATATATATATATATATATATATATATATATATATATGGGATTTTGTTTAATTAGATATTATTCAAGTATGAAACGCAGTACACCTCTGCTTGTATAGGTAGCATTAGTATATCCAGGAGCCTGTCTGTGGTTCTTGTGCCTCTGTAACTTGAAGAGATATCTGTTAACACTGATCCCTTGACGCTGGTCAAGCAGCTGGCGTATCTGAGAGCGGTTAGCTTAACCTCCTTTTTTGTTTGTCGGTTCTTGTATGTGTAATGTCTGGCTGTAGAAGTTCTACTGACAGCTTTGGGGCCAGAGGAGAGGTATCACCAATATACGGTTTTTACCGTATATTGGTGATACTTGCCTGTCCTCTGGAAGACTGTAAATATACCGCATACTGACAAGAGGATACAATTGTCTGTCGGCGTGGGAGGCCTAATATTATCGTGGGAGATACATGACAGATCATTATATCCCTTATATGTGTGTGTCCTTTGACATATCTGTGTCACACTAGAACGTAGTTTCACGATTCTTTCTCAGCGAAATAAGAGTGGGCTCAGTGTCTATTGAGCATGTGTTTGTTCCTTTCTCCTTGTTCAGGTTAAAACGGAGTGGCAACCTCATCTTTCTTAATTGTTGCAGGAGACCATTAGGACCCTGCACAAGCTCATTTATGCCTAGCACTGAGCTACATGAGAGATAGCTTAAGGGAAGCTATTGCAAATCAGTGGCAGCTGTAAGAAACAATATATATATATATATATATATATATATATATATATATATATATATATATATATATATATATATATATATATATATATATATATATATATATATATATATATATATATATATATATATATATATATATATATATATATATATATATATATATATATATATATATATATATATATATATATATTACTCCCCTTGCCACCTAGCCAAAAACATCTCCAATAACTTGGATGATTCAGAGCTGTCCTTCCTTCTCCACCGTCCGACTACTTCATGCTACCCATTAACATTCTTTGCAGTGATGTTTTCCATGCTTTTGCTGGCCATAACATTCAGAAGGTTTATGGAGCTGATGGGTTCCTTCCTATTATTTTCTGAAACTGTGCCTCCGTGCTTGCACCTTGCTTAGTCATGCTCTTCCAACTCTGTCTATAGACATCTACGTTTCTTCCTCCCTGGTAGTTTACCTACATTAAGCTTGTTCCAAAAAACGGTGACCATTCTAAATCCTTAAACTACCGTCCTATTGTTTTAATTTCTTTCCTCTCTGAAGTTATTTTTTAATATGTTCTCAACAGAAAGATTCTTAAACATCCATTACATCCATTAGTAAGTCCAATGATTCCACAGGGAGTTGCAGTCGCTCTGGCAGCCTGAGTATGGGGAATACATATTGGAAGGAACACCACGACATCCATATGGATATCTAGTCGAACACCTGAACATCGTTGAACAAAACATGAATTTTCGCCGTAAGGAGGTACAGAGCCTCCTTAAGTCAGATGAAGTGATTCTCTCTCTCACCAACTTTCCAAGGTCAGTCACAAAAAAATTAAGGGTGTCTTCTGTTTTTTCCATCTTAATTTTCCAACAATTATCTCTGGCACAAATGTTTGGAGCTATCAGCCTATTGAAAATTATTTAATGGTCTGAAAAAAAATAAATAAATATATATATATATATATATATATATATATATATATATATATATATATATATATATATATATATATATATATATATATATATATATATATATATATATATATATATATATATATATATATATATATATATATATATATATATATATATATATATATATATATATATATATATATATATATATATATATATATATATATATATATATATATATATATATATATATATTATGTAGAAGGGACACCGGCCAATGGCAACGAAAATCCAAAAAGAAAAAAAAAAAAGCACACTGGCATGCCGGCCCCCGATTAGGGTCCGAAGCGGCAGACAAAAAATGAAGGATAAGTGTTTTCAAACCTCCCCCATGAAGGAATTCAAGTCATAGGAAGGTGAAAATACAGAAGTAGACAGAGAGTCCAAAAGTTTACCAGAGAAAGGGATGAATGAATGAGGAAAGTGGTTAACTCTTGCATTAGAGAGGTGAACAGAATAGGGGTGAGAGAAAGAAGAAAGCCTTGTGTAGCGGGGACGTAAGAGGAGGGGAGGTATGCAGTTAGCAAGATCGGAAGAGCAGTTAGCATAAGAATAGCCCTGGAAAATAGCAAAAGATGCATGAGAAGGAGACTGAAGACAATCAGTTAGAGGAGAGGAGTTGATGAGACGAAAAAGCTTTTCATTCCACCCTGTCTAAAAGAGCGGTATGAGTGGAACTCTACCAGACATGTGAAGCATACTCCATACATGGACGGATGATGCCCCCTGTACAGAGTTAGTGGCTGGAAGGGTGAAGAAAAAAAAAAACGGGTGGAGACGTCTCAGAATACCTAAATCTATAGAAGCTGTTTTAGCTAGAGATGAGATGTCGTGTTTCCAGTTTAGATTATAAGTAAAGGATGTTCCAACAGAAGGATGTTCATTACAGAAGAGGGGGGCAGTTGAGTGTCACTGAAGAAATGGGGATACTTGTCTGGAAGGTTGTGTCGAGTTGATACATGGAGGAATTGAATTTTTGAGACATTGAACAATACTAAGTTTGCTCTGCCCCAATCAGAAATCTTAGAGAGATCAGAAGTCAGGCGTTCCCTGTGGCTTCCCTATGTGAACTGAAGGATTTGACGTCTACGATGAGACCTGAAAAACTGCATGGTTTTACCATCAGTGGAGAAGTGGATAGGACAAGAAGTTTGATTTATATCAGTGATGAATAATAAGTATAGAGTGGGTGATAGGACAGAACCCTGAGGAACACCACTGTTAATAAATATAGGAGAAGAACAGTGACCGTCTACCACAGCAGCAATAGAACGATCAAAAAGGAAACTTGAGTTAAAGTTACTGAGAGAAGGATAGAAGCCGTTGGAGGATAGTTTGGAAATCAAAGCTTTGTGGCAGAATCTATCACAAGCTTTTGATATGTATAAGGCAACAGCAAAAATTTCACCAATATCTCTAAAAGAGGGTGACCGAGACTCAGTAAGGAAAGCCAGAAGAACCTATACTGGCGACCAGATAGAAGGTTGTGAAGTGATAGGTGTTTAAGACTCTTACTGTTGAGGATAGATTAAAAGAGTTTAGATAGTCAGGAAATTAAAGCAATAGAACGGTAGTTTGAGGAATTAGAACGGTCACCCTTTTTAGGAACTGGCTGAATGTAGGCAAATTTACAGCAAGAAGGAAAGGTAGATGTTTTTTTTTTTTTTTTTTTTTTTTTTTTTTTTTTTTTTACAAATATTTACAGAAAGGCTTAAAATTCCACGTTGAGTATGGAATTATTTAAGAAGCCTATGATAGTATTATTAACAGGAATAACACTATACATATTTAACATAAAGATGATAATGCTAA
The DNA here is from genome assembly GCF_035594125.1 of Scylla paramamosain. Lineage (NCBI taxonomy): Eukaryota > Metazoa > Arthropoda > Malacostraca > Decapoda > Portunidae > Scylla > Scylla paramamosain. Next base: position 12,082,169 of record NC_087185.1, read on the forward strand.
TACAATAATACAATAAAATAATAAAAATTTAAAGCACCAGTGGGGACAGGTGCGTGCTACGCCAGCTGTGGGCTGCCAGCTTCACCTGGTGCGTGGACATGTCCTGCACTTGGGGCGTGGCCGCCGTGAACATGTTCCACAGCCGCGAAGTCCTGGCTGTGTAGGTACGCTGGTGTTGGCTAGAGCGAGATCGAGGCACCTTCACTAGCTCGTCGCTACTGGCCGCAGCTCTGGTGCACCTCTGCACTGTGTGTGGCAGCAACCTCAGGGAGTCAAGGTGAGGGACCCTCTGCACCTGAGTTTTGTGGCACACCACTAGCGCCGACACGTCCCGGCGATGCTCCAGTGACGTTACTGGTGGTTGGTGCTGTTGGTCCTCATGGGTGGCCACCAGACGCAGAGCTCGCCGCTGCACAGCATCCAGTCTCTGCATGTGGGTGGGGGCACTCGACATCCAGGACAGGGCACCGTACTCCATACATGGGCGTATCTGTGCCCTGTATAGCGTGAGGATGCCCCGTGGGTCGAGGGTGTTCGCCATCCTGCGCAGGGCAGAGACTCGGAGAGAGGTCTGGCGGGCGACGACACCGATGTGGTGATCGAAGCGTAGGCCGCGGTCCACAGACACGCCCAGGATCTTGATATAATCCTGAAGTGGCAGGCTCTTGCCTCCAAAACGCAGCTGTCCTGAGACTGCGTGTGAGGCACCTGGGGACCGCGAGATGACCATCGCCTGCGTCTTCTCAGGAGCGAAGTTTACCTGCCACATCTTTCCCCACTGCTCCACCAGTCCGAGCTGCCTTTTCAGCTCAGTGACGGCACGCTGACTGTCGAGGCGACAGAGTTAAATATTTTGACTATGTAAGGTGCAACGATGGAGGCGCAGTTTCTCAGAACAATAGGTCCATAAATCTTCCAAGGATTTAGGCCAGCGAGGGCATTGGAAATATCATTGCGAAGAATTTTAATAGATGGCATGAAATAGTCAGAGGGTGGAGTAGAAGGAGGAACAAGCCCTGAATCATCCGAGGTAGCTTTCAACAAAGGTTTGAGCAGAGTTCAGCTTTAGAGATGGATGTGATGGCAATGGGGCATCTGGTTAAAATAAAGGAGGGAAAGAAGAAGCAAAGTTATTGGATATGTTATTGGCTAGGTGCCAGAAGTCACGAGGGGAGTTAGATCTTCAATTAATTTGATACTTTCTATTAATGAAGGAGTTTTTGGCTAGTTGGAGAATAGACTTAGCAAGATTCCTGGCAGAAATGTAAAACGCAAGATATTCTGGTGATAGAAGGCCCAAGTACCTTTTGTGGGTCACCTTTCTATCGTGTATAGCTCGAGAACAGGCTCTGTTAAACCAAGGTCTGGAAGGTTTAGGACGAGAAAAAGGAGTAAGGAATGTATGGCTCCATGCCAAACACTATCACTTCTGTAATGCGCTCAGCACTTAGAGGTTCCATGTCTCTGACAAGGAAGCAGTAGTCATTCCAAGGAAAATCGGCAAAATACTTTATCAGGTCCTTAAAACTAGCAGTGGCAAAACATCAGAGGCACCTCTGCTTAGGAAGAACCTGAGGAAGGATTGGAAAAATAGGACAAGATACATATATGAGATTGTGATCGGAAGAACCCAACGGAGAAGATAGGATTCAGCATAAGCAGAAGGATTAGAAGTTAGGAGAAGGTTAAGAATGTTGGGCGTATGGAGTAGGGCGTTGCACCAATAGTTCTAGGTCGTGGATGATAGCAAATTTAAAGGCCAGTTCACCAGGATGGTCAGTGAAGGGAGAGGAAAGCCTAAGCTGGTGGCAAACACTGAAGTCTCCAAGAATGGAGATCTCCACAAAAGGGAGGACACTCAGAATGTGCTCCACTTTGAAGGTTAAATAGTAATAGAAGTTGGGTGAGAGGTATACACCGTAGATAAATTTAGTTTGAGATTGATTCTAGAGTCGTAGCCAGGCAGTGGAAAACTTGGAAGATTCAAGAGCGTGGGCACGAGAGCAGGTTAAGTCGTTGCGTACATAAACGCAACATCCAACTTTGGATTGAAAATGAGGATATAGGAAGTAGGAAAGAACAGAAAAGGTGCTACTGTCTGTTACTTCAGACACTTGTTTCAGTGAGGAAAATAAGATGAGGTTTAATAGAGGAGAGATGGCGTTCTACAGATAGAAAATTAAATCTAAAAATGCAAATGTTGTAGAAGTTAATAAAGTTGAGGAATGTGAAGACACTTATAAGGGTCGATACCAGAAGAGCATGCCGACCTGAGGACATTTGTGGTCCCTTCCCCGATGGGGACTCCGCGGTTGGTGTACGATTCGCCATGAATTTTTTTTTTATTTTGAGTGAAGTGTGTGTCTGTAATTAGGTGCTTGTAGTTTTTTTTTTGTGAAGGAAGAGAGTTGTCTTTGGAGGGCAGGCTGTGACTGCCCCTTGTGTCTGTTCTAAACGGAGGAGTTGGACGCTGTCTCCATATCCATGTTTCGTTAACATGTCCAAGTGGAGAAGAGACCTCCTCGTCAAGGAATTTCTATACTTCTAGCTAGCTTTCTAGCTAGCTTTCTGCTCGCAGCTGACAAATAGAGATCAGTGAGATGGAGGAGAGTGTCATTTATTGCACAGTAAAGTAACATAAGTAACTACACGCTAGTGAGTCCTATAAGGCACGATTGGGGCAGTGCACGGTGTGGTGGAAAGGGAGGCTATAATAGTATTTTGCAGTTGCCTGATTTTCACTGAGTGAAGTTTGCTGCGTTTCTGCAGTTTGTTAAGCTGAAACATCCGTGTTTTTGTTTTTACATGCTTTGCAGTGTTGCTGCACCTCGCACTTGGACCCCAATCTCTCCTCTTTTTCCTCGAAATGTAAAACTTTTTTTTATTTACGATGTAGCATTATTGCATTACAAAGCTATAAGTCAATAACGTTTTTTTTTTTTTATGTACTTGAATATCATACCTAGAACATTTAAAATATCAGTACGTGCAACTGAGCCCATTTTTCCATACAAAGTTAAACTTGATTCATCCTTTCCGCTTGATGGTATCCGTTCAAGCGGAAGCAGGAACAAAGCCCGGTTCCCACTACGGTCACTCAAACGGAAACGGTGGTGATGTCATTGTTGTCCGGTGTACAGAAACGGAATCCATAAAAACGGAGTAGTGTAAAACGGGCCTAAGTTGGTGTATGTTGTTCTTCCCTCTCTATTAGTTGGTTAAGAAAAGGCACCTGATTGAGGGTGTGTGTGTGTGTGTGTGTGTGTATATATATATACGAGTATATATATATATATATATATATATATATATATATATATATATATATATATATATATATATATATATATATATATATATATATATATATATATATATATATATATATATATATATATATATATATATATATATTTTTTTTTTTTTTTTTTTTTTTTTTTTTTTTACGAGCAAAATTCCCAGCCCCTTCACAAAGCTGCCGCACCTGGACTAGCTTGTCTAAGCCACCTACTGCATGGGCTCAAATACAGATGTACAGGGTCCCTTGTGACTCCTGCATCCTTTTCACAACAGGTCGTAACACTAGGTCACACTAATTGAGGTCGGCAGTCGGTTTTACTGACCTACAGACAGGGGAAATACTCTAACAACACTTAACACCCACAGCTGTGAAAGGATTGACAACCACGTCTAAGAAAAACAGCTATAACATGCAATAACACATATATGGTCGAGGTATAAAACCCCGCTGGATATCCGCCCTCCATAACAAAATTCCACTCACTGTCGAACGGTGTTATAGCCTCATGCTGGGTAGTGTCGTTTACTGCCTCCTGAACAGCAGGCCTTGTCAGGACCTGAGGAGGGAGTAAAGTTACACAGCCAATTATTGAAGTCCTCTGCGGTTGAACTGCATCAGCCAGCAGTAGCATTTAAGATAAAACAAGCTCACTAACAAGAGACACGAGAAACTACTGCAAACAAGTGCCCACTAACACACAGCTAATTACTTAAGTCCTCTGCTGCTAAACTGCATCAGCCAGCAGTAGCATTTAAGATAAAACAAGCTCACTAACAAGAGACACGAGAAACTACTACAAACGAGTGCCCACCAACACACACACAGGAGCGTCATTCACCGTTCATTGTGCACGAGCTCGGGCTGCACACACAGCCTGCACACACGCTCAGCGGAGGAGTCACTTCCTTGGGTATGAAGTGTGTTATACACTACTATTCTCTCTGGCAGAATACTATGGAGACTCCTATTCTGTATAAGTAGGCCGGGGCGTAGAGCCGGTAATAACTCACCTATCTCCTTAAGGTAACTGACCCGACTAACTCTTATCCTACCTCAGTCTCCATCAGATATTAGTGCCCATTTCAATACCTCTGCTCCATCTAAGTGCTGGGTAGCAACTGACTGTGGGAAAGTGCGCCCAACACTCTCTCACACTGCTGTAAGGGAGGGGGTACAAGGAAGGAGGTGGTGGCGACATATACATACGTACACCCGCCCACCACTCTTCGTGCATGAACAAAACACTTTACTTCTGAAAATCTAATGATCAAACTAGGGGGGGCTAGACGAATACTGATTACTTTATTGTCAAAAGCAACTCTTCTACAAAATAATGAATAAAACTTGATTGATTGAATGGACAAGGGGAAGCAAGGAAATTTACGTGGGGAATATAAGTCATTGCGTGGATATTATCTTAGGAGCTTCAGGCTACTTATCCAGGATGCGTCCAAGTCTCGTCCCCAATCTCTCTCTCTCTCTCTCTCTCTCTCTCTCTCTCTCTCTCTCTCTCTCTCTCTCTCTCTCTCTCTCTCTCTCTCTCTCTCTCTCTCTCTCTCTCTCTCTCTCTCTCTCTCTATATATATATATATATATATATATATATATATATATATATATATATGAATATTCATTTCTCTTTCCTCCCCGAAGCGCTCACACTCTTTTGATGTCTAATGCTGTTAATCCCGAACGTGGACCTATGGTTAGTAAGAGGTAAATATAGATTGACCTCTCCATCGAGAGGGGAGTTCGAGTTCATCGCTAGACTCTGAAGCGAGCACACTCTATTATCTACCTCATCAATAAACAAAGAAGCTATCAAATGTGATTCCATCGCCCTTACCACTAACAATCCACCAGAAGAAGGGAGCTGTCTCAAGCAGGCACATTACACTAGTACAAAGGACTCTTTAAGACAGCACACTACACTGGTACATGTGATGGCAGCTGGTGTTCCAACCCTACACACTTCCGAAGAGACTGCCGTTCCGGTGTCGTAGGTTTTAGTGACCAGCTAGTTTCAAGCAAGGTCCATCTAGACGGACCTTGGTTTACAATCACATGGAAACACCAGTGTCTCCTAAAATATTACAAACATATCCATTTAAGCAAAGTCTGAAATGTTACATCGTTCCTTATTTATTTATTTTTTTCTCACATTTATAAACACATTATCTTCGATAAAAACAAATCAATGTGTTTTTTTTTTTTTATGTAGGAAGGATACTGGCCAAGGGCAACAAAAATCTAACAAAAAAAATGCCCACTGAAATGCCAGTCCCATAAAAGGGTCAAAGCAGTAGTCAAAAATTGGTGGATAAGTGTCTTGAAACCTCCCTCTTGAAGGAATTCAAGTCGTAGGAAGGTGGAAATACAGAAGCAGGCAGGGAGTTCCAGAGTTTACCAGAGAAAGGGATGAATGATTGAGAATACTGGTTAACTCTTGCGTTAGAGAGGTGGACAGAATAGGGGTGAGAGAAAGAAGAAAGTCTTGTGCAGCGAGGCCGCGGAAGGAGGGGAGGCATGCAGTTAGCAAGATCAGAAGAGCAGTTAGCATGAAAATAGCGGTAGAAGACAGCTAGATATGCAACATTGCGGCGGTGAGAGAGAGGCTGAAGACAGTCAGTTAGAGGAGAGGAGTTGATGAGACGAAAAGCATTTGATTCCACGAAAAGATTTTGATTCCAGATTGTATTGTATTGTTCCCAAAAAATATATGAAGGGAAGGTGAAGGCGTCTTGTCTCACCCTGCCAAGTCAGCACTTTTCTACCCCATCCCGTCCCCGTCGCCGCATTTTTAAACACACCCGTGGGGATGGAAGAGATTAATAATACCACAAACGGCCAAGGGAAGGGGAAGGGGAAATTTGATAGTATGGCCGTTTGGCCCTGCTGGACCCCCTTGAGGACACTAATCCAATCTAGCATTATCTAACCTAACCTAAATGATGTATAGCAATACCTAACACAACCTAACATTACCTAACCTAAATGGCATGCCTACTACTGCTGCTGATGAATGGTGTTGACTGAAGTCCATGAGTTGGCATGGCTGGGAGTGAATGCGTCGTACGTCTGGCAGTAAAAACAGGGCTGCGTGCGTGTTTGGTCACTTGAAACTGATGGTCACTTGAGCCTACTACACCTGACCTACAAGCCTGTTTTGGTTTCTTCGTGCTCACGCCGAGCCCTACGCCACACCTGTTCTCCCTGCCTTCTCATCCTGCGGCGCCTCTGACCTCGCTCTCTTTTCCGCGGCGTTCTTCCGGTTTCTAAGCCTCGTTTATGCGCCCCTGCTCTTGCCTCACTACGACGCCACACTCTTGCCTGGTCCTGTCGGCGTGCCTTTCCATACGCCCTTCGTCATCACTCCTTGCGCCTCGTTCCCGCCTTGTCACGACGCCAATCTGTTCTTTGGCCGTCTTTCCTCTCTGTTGGTGGGTTAAACAAATGCACCTGTGTGAGGCTATATATATATATATATATATATATATATATATATATATATATATATATATATATATATATATATATATATATATATATATATATATATATATATATATATATATATATATATATATATATATATATATATATATATATATATATATATATATATATATATATATATATATATATATATATAGTTACTACTGCTACTATTGACTTCTGAACTCTCTGAAACTTCTGATTGGGGCAGAGCAAACTTGGTATTCTTCAATGAGTCAAAAATTCAATTCCTCCATATATCAACTCGACACAACCTTCCAGACAACTATCCCCTCTTCTTTAATGACACGCATCTGTCCCCCTCTTCTACACTGAATATCCTTGATCTGTCCTTTTCTTATAATCTAAACTGGAAACTTCACATCTCATCTAGCTAAAACAGCTTCTATATAACTGCATGCCTCCCCTCCTCCCGTGGCCTCGCTGCATACGACTTTCTTCCTTCTCTCACCCCTATTCTGTCCACCCCTCTAATGCAAGATCATTCATTCATCCCTTTCTCTAGTAGTCTCTGCCTGCTTCTGTATTTCCAGCTTTCTGTGACTTGAATTCCTTCAAGAGGGAGGTTTCAAGACACTTATCCTTCAATTTTTTACTACAGCTTCGGACCCTATTCGGGGAACGGTATATCAGTGGGCTTCTTTTCATTATTGTATTTTTGTTGCCTTTGGCCGGTGTCCCTCCTTCATAAAAAACAAAAAAATATATTAATACCATTACTGCTACTACTACTACTGTTATTATTAGTACTACCTGTATCACAGAGGAATGACACTTCTCTTACGTGACAGCTCGCACCTCACCTCACCCTTGTCAAGTGTCTGTTTCATGAGGAAACACCTAAACATTCATTTCCCTTTCCTCCCCGACGCGCTCACGCTATTTTTACTCTGAAGCAAGTACGTTCTGTATCATTTACCTCATCAATAAACAAAGTAGCTATCAGATGGGATTCCATCGTCCTTATCACTAACTCTACACCAGGAGAACGGAGCCGCACTACACACTACACCAGTACAAAAGTCTCTTGAGACAGTACACTACAGTGATATATATATATATATATATATATATATATATATATATATATATATATATATATATATATATATATATATATATATATATATATACATATATATGTGTGTGTGTGTGTGTGTGTGTGTGTGTGTGTGTTTATGTAAGAGGGACACTGTCCAAGGACAAGAGAAATCCAATAAAAAATAAATAAATAAATAAAAAAAAGCACACTGAGATGCCAGTCCCAGAAAAGGATTCAAAACGGTAGTCAAAAATTGATGGATAAGTGTCTTGAAACCTCCCTCTTGAAGGAATTCAAGGAAGGTGGAAATATAGATGAAGGCAGGCAGTTCCAGAGTTTACCAGAGAAAGAGATGAATGACTGAGAATACTGGTTAACTCTTCCGTTAGAGAAGTGGAAAGAATAGGGGTAAAAGAAAGAAGAAAGTCTTGTGCAGCAAGGACGCGGGAGGAGGGGAAGCATGCAGTTAATAAGATCAGAAGAACAGTTAGCGTGAAAATAGCGATAAAAGAGAAAGAGGTTGAAGACAGTCAGTTAGAGGAGAGGAGTTGATGAGACGAAAAGCTTTTGATTTCGCCTTGTGTAGAAGAGCGGTATGAGTGGAATCCCCCAGACATGTGAAGTATACTCCATACATGGATAAGGCCCTTGTACAGAGTTAGCAACTGGGGGGGTGAGGAAAAACTGGCTGAGACGTCTCACAATGCCTAAAGGACAGATCGAGTATGTTCAGTGTAGAAGAGGGGAACAGTTCAGTGTCATTGAAGAAGAGTGGATAGTTGTCTGGAAAGTTATGTCGAGTTGATAAATGGAGGAATTGAGTTTTTGAGGTACTGAACAATACCAAGTTTGCTCTGCCCCAATCAGAAATCTTTGAAGATCAGAAGTTAGGCGTTCTGTGGCTTCCCTGCGTAAAATGTTTGATTTCTGAAGTGTTGGACATCTATGAAAAGACGTGGAAAAGTGCAGGGTGGTATCAGCGTAAGAGTGAATAGGACAAGAAGTATGGTTTAGAAGGTCATTGATGAATAATAAGAAGAGAGTGGGTGACAGGACAGAACCCTGAGGAACACCACTGTTAAATAGATTTAGGAGAACAGTGACCGTCTACCACAACAGCAATAGAACGGTCAGAAAGGAAACTTGAGATGAAGTTACAGAGAGAAGGATAAAAGCCGTAGGAGGGTAGTTTAGAAATCAAAGATTTGTGCCAGACTCTATCAAAAGCTTTTGATATATCCAAGATAACAGCAAAAGTTTCACCAAAATCTCTAAAAGAGGATGACCAAGACTCAGTAAGGAAAGCCAGAAGATCACCAGCAGAGCGGCCTTGACGGAACCCATACTGGCGATCAGATAGAAGGTTGTGAAGTGATAGATGTTTAAGAATCTTCCTGTTGAGGATAGATTCAAAACTTTAGATATGCAGGAAATTAAAGCAATAGGTCGGTAGTTTGAGGGATTAGAACGGTCTCCCTTTTTAAGAACAGGCTGAATGTAAGCAAACTTCCAGCAAGAAGGAAAGGTAGATGCTGATAGAGTTGAAAGAGTTTCACTAGGCAAGGTGTAAGCACGGAGGAACAGTTTTGGAGAACAATAGGAGGGACCCTATCAGGTCCATAAGCCTTCCGAGAGTTTAGGCCAGCGAGGGCATGGAAAACATCATTGTAAACAATTTTAACAGGTAGCATGAAGTAGTCAGAGGGGAGAGGGAGGAACAAGCCCTGAGTCCAAGGTAGAGTTTTTAGCAAAGGTTTGAGCGAAGAGTTCAGCTTTAGAGATAGATGTGATAGCAGTGGTGCCATCTATAAATAGATGCAATAAAGGAGGGAAAGAAGAAGAAGCAAAGTGATTGGAGATGTTATTTGGTTAAATATCAGAAGTTATGAGGGGAGTTAGATAATGAAAGATTTTGACACTTTCAATTAATGAAAGAGTTTTTGGCTAGTTGGAGAACAGACTTGGCATGGTTCCTGGCAGAAATATAAAGTGCATGAGATTCTGGTGATGGAAGGCTCAAATACTTTTTGTGGTTACCTCTCTATCATGTATAGCACGAGAACAAGCTGTGTTAAACCAAGGTTTGGAAGGTTTAGGTCGAGAAAAAGAGTGAGGAATGTACGCCTTCATGTCAGACACTATCACCTCTGTTATGCGCTCGGCACACAAAGACAGATCTCTGACACGGAAGCAGTAGTCATTCCAAGGAAAATCAGCAAAATACCTCCTCAGGTCCCCCCAACTAGCAGAGGCAAAACGCCAGAGGCACCTTCGCTTAGGGGGATCCTGAGGAGGGATTGGAGCGATGGGACAAGATACAGATATGAGACTGTGATCGGAGGAGCCCAATGGAGAAGAGAGGGTGACAGCATAAGCAGAAGGATTAGAGGTCAGGACAGAAAATGGTCAAGAATGTTGGGCGTATCTCCAAGATGGTCAGGAATACGAGTAGGGTGTTGCTGTAGGTCGTTGAGAATAGCAAAGTTGAAGACTAGTTCACCAGGATGGTCAGTGAAGGGAAAGGAAAGCCAAAGGAGGTGGTGAACATTGAAGTCTCCAAGAATGGAGATCTCTGCAAAAGGGAAGAGTCAGAATGTGCTCCAATTTGGAAGTTAACTAAAGAATTTCTTATAGTCAGAGGAGTTAGGTGAGAGGTATACAGCACAGATAAATTTAGTTGGAGAGTGACTCTAGTCGTAGCTAGATGGTGAAAAACTCGGAAGATTCGAGAGCGAGAGTACGAAAGCAGGTTCAGTCGTTGCGCATAGAAACACAACATCCAGCTTTGGATTGAAAATGAGAATAGAGAACGTAGGAGGGAACGGAAAAGCGGATATTGTCAGTTGCCTCAGACACCTGAGTTTCAGTGAGAAAATGATGAGGAGAGGAGAGGTGGTATATTACAGATTGAAAATGAGATCTTAGACCGCGAATGTTGCAGAAGTTAATGAAGAAAAAGCTGGGGGGGGGTGTCAAGACACTTAGGGAAGTTATTAGAAGAGGTTTCCGACCTTGGGACATGTGTGGTTCCCTTTCCAGATGGGGACTCCGAGGCTGGTGTAGGAGTTATATATTATATATATATAATAATATATTATATATAACAATAAACGCGGTGAGAGAGCAGAACGTTTCTGAATGCAGGGCCGTATAGAGGGGAGGATATAACATGGGAAGAACTTCTCATTGTACTATATCTAGAATGCAGTGATCCGCAAGTTGTGCGCCGCGGTTATCGCCAAAGTGAGCCGCCTAACTTTTTTCTAGATACGTAGGTGTGTCCTCTTTAATCGGCCTGCACTACATGGGCTACAGGCTCGGTACGCCGTCGAAGTCCAAGATGTAGTGCGCCATTTTGAGAAAAACATTACTGTAGCTTTCATCTATATCTAGAAAAATAAACACTTCTTCTGGAGGTACAGCATCAAAGGGAGCGTTGTTCCATTTCTTTATCATTACCATGGTGTGTGTTGTGATGCACATCTGCAAAAATAAAAATAAAATTTTATACAGAAATCCAACTCATAATAACTTTGTTATTCAATGATTTGCAATAATGAAGAAATTGCCAGCTGTGTTTCAGTTAATATCTAGATGACAGACCATCTAAATATTCTATGAATGCCATTCCTCTTTAATCGGAGGATATATATATATATATATATATATATATATATATATATATATATATATATATATATATATATATATATATATATATATATATATATATATATATATATATTAATAATGTGATTATTTATCCATAATTGAAACGCAGAAATTATCCAAATAACGAAGTTATATTTATTTTTTAGTCATTGTATTTTGTCAAACTTTATAAGAAGTGATTAAAGAAAACTACACCAAACAGTTTCGAGATTTAGAGGTCTAGTTTTGAGGGGAGTGGTTGCCTGTTCATTTTCTCCTGAACCCATGATCTCTGCCTACCTTGTAGTGTTAAATGACATTCATATGGCATTCTAGAATAAATCCGGCAACTGATCCTTTTATTATTGCAAAAAAAATTAGGACCAAAGGCGAGGGTGTCTGAAGGCACCGCCTCCATCATCATAGCCAGCTTGATTCACTTTGTGCCTTGAAAATTTCATCATAGTGGTGTTTTTACATAGTGTGTAATAGTAGCTATGTTTAGTAGAAGTGCTTGAAAAGAGCAGGAATGATGGAAGGATGAGAGACAAGTAATATTTTTTTATTAGATTATTTCAGACAGTTCAGTGTGATGGAAGAAGTATTAGGAATGGGAGAGTTAGGAAAAGATAAAGTAATGAAATATTAGAAAATATAATGTGTGACAGTGAAAGAGTGAAATCATGGCGATGGATGGAGGGGTTAGGAAGGGAAGGGAATAGTGGAATGGAAAAGTAGAGCTGTACATATACACTGTGACTGCATATATATATATATATATATATATATATATATATATATATATATATATATATATATATATATATATATATATATATATATATATATATATATATATATATATGATGATGATGAGGACAAATAAAACGCATATTCAGTATAACTTTACCACCCAAGCCTCTCCTACACCATCTTAACACATGTTCCACGTAACCGAAAGGAGCATCCTTTACTGTTTGCAATTATTATGTGACTGGGTATATGAGAGAGAGAGAGAGAGAGAGAGAGAGAGAGAGAGAGAGAGAGAGAGAGAGAGAAGGAGAGCAGGGGGAGAAAGGAGAGGTACCGTGGTGTAATTATTGACGTCATATTTAATCACACTTCCACCTACCTGTTCGAATGCCCTCTCGGCTGAAGGCTACTGGGCTATAATAATCAAGAGTATACGCTGTAATTAAGTACATTTGTCAATGCTCTATAGTGACAAAAAATTAAGGGAGGGTACAAAACAGGTCATGCTGAAATGACATACTGATTTGACTGTTTGAAAGATATTTGTGTCAGTGCCTCTGAAACACATAATAGTGCCTTATGGATGTCTACAAAGAATTTATGTTCTTTGATCCAAGATTTTAAAGCATCTAACATTGCTTTACCCACTTTCTGAGTGATGAAGTGAAATACTCTTTTAGTTACATTGATTAACATATTGAATTAATATGCATTTCTTTATATCGATTGCCAGATTAGATAGACGGTTGGCCGGAGGTTGAGCTTCTACCAAGTTAACCACTACCTCTTTATGTTTTTTTTTTTTTTTTTTTTTGATGGGCCATTTTTGTTTGTAGCCAGTTTGGCCAGTGGATCTATCTGGTCTCCTCTAATAATTTGGGGAATGTTATACCCTTAGTTAGGAGATCAAGCGGGTTTTCTTTGGTAGGAATATAGTGGTACTTAAAGTCCCCGTGTGTTATCAGTATTTTTCCCACCCTTTTTTTTTCACATACCGATTTTTGTTTTCATTGTTATTGATCCAGGGAAGGCAGATTTCCCTGTCAGCCCATATTGCTACCTACCTAAAGAGTGGGTTTGTCCCTTTACTCCCAGGCTGATCCTTTGTGGTTGTTTTCACTAAATATTTTGCTAACCGAGTACCTATTTTTATTGCCATTAATTCTAATAAAAGCATGGTTCGGGTTTTCATTGGTGCTACTCTTGATTTTGACATTATCAACTCACTATGATTATCCGTGACTGAGTAGGCTGCTACACCATATGCTTCTGAAGACGCGTCACAGAAGATAAGATAAGATGAGATAATTTATTCGTCAAGTTGTAATACAAAAATGTAATACAAATGAAATTAATTTTGGCTTAAGAGCTCCCTAGTAGTTGCTTATATATAACATTAAAAAGTAAATAAAATCAGTAAAACAATAAAACATGAAATCAGTAAAACAATAAAACAATAAAACATTAAGAAAGGAGTCATTACATTGGCTATCGTATACATGCAATATCGGGCTATTTCTGCCCTCATCATGAACCATCAAATACAGTAACCATGAATACTTAAATCTAAAAATTATAGTGATGATAGATGATTGAAAAGGAGAATGCTTTTAGGTACAAATGACTTCCTATATCTGTCAGTACGCTGCATGGGCAGAGCTAACCTTCTACCAGATTTTAGATATGTGTAACAGTTATGTAGCGGATGAGTGATAGCTTTCATTATCCTGTCCACTTGTTTCATTGTACCTGTCTGATAGAGCTTATCTAATGATATGGTCTGTGCACATAATTTTCCTGGCTTCTTAACAATCCTTCCCAGCTTATTTTTATCTTTACAGGTAAGCTTTCCATAACAGGCAGTGATCGAAAAGTTTAGGACTGGTTCCAACAATGATTTGTAGAATAGGCTAATGATCACTTTATCTACATGCAAGTTGCGCAAAATACGTACAAAGTGTAGTCTTTGGTTACATTTCCTTGACACCATATCTGTATTGACACTGCCCTTCAACTGGTCATCGATCATAAAGCCCAGATACTTATACTGGTTTACTCTTTCTACGTTTTCTTCTCTAATTGTTAATAGGTCTGGTACATGTTTATTTTTAGTTCTGAAATCAAATATCATCTCCTTAGTTTTCTTTACATTGAGCTCCAAAAAATTTTGTTTACTCCAATCAACAAATTTTTTAACCTGAGTTATTTCAAATAGCCTTCATAATTATCATTTACAATTTTTCCTAAGATAACTGTATCATCAGCATATTTCACAATAGTACAGTCATCAATTCCACTTCTACAATCATCTGTGTACAAGGTGAAAAGAACAGGGGACAACACACAACCTTGTGGGGCTCCTGTGTTAGTTAATATCACATCAGACTTAACATTGTTTACATTGGTATACTGGGGTCTCTGGGATAAAAAGCTAAAAGTCCATTTTAAGATATTTCTATTTACACTCATTTCTAGCATTTTATTGAGCAGAATATGAGGTTGCATTGTATTAAATGCTGAACTAAAATCAATAAACAGTGCTCAAATTTGTGATTTGGGCTTATCTAAATGTTTGTTAACATCATTCAATAATATAAGTGTCGCATCCTGTACACTCCCATTTTTACAATAAGCAAACTGCATAGGGTCTTTTATATATATATATTTTTTTTTCACAGATGTAATTTTTCAATACAATTTTTATACATTTCATAATATTAGATGTTAATACTACAGGTCTAAAATCTTTGGGATCTTTTGGACAGTTAATTTTTGCAATAGGTTTTACTTCAGATTCCTTCCATTTATAAGGTACCACTCCTTGATCTACTGAATCCTGAAATAATGTTGTCAGTACGGGTGTCAGTTGTTTTGCACAATGTTTAAGTACCATAGCAGGCATTCCGTCTGGCCCTGTATATTCTGCAGGGACTTCTGCACGTCTTCTTGCCTAATTATTATTCTTTCATCATTATGAGATTGAATTTCTGTTAATTCCTCATTACACGCATCACTGAAATCATGGCTTTCAAATCTCGCAAAGAACGCGTTCATTTCGTTTACATATGTGTTGATATTTTCTGGTTCAGGCACACTCTGTTTCTTCTTGTGCCCACACAGGGTTTAAGTCCCTTCCAAGCGTCTTTTACTTTATTTGTCTTAAACAAGCCTTCAACTTTTTCTTTGTATATTCTTTTAGAATCAGATATTTTCTTATCTATGTTTCTTTGCAATATTCTTCTTTCAGCATCACTTCTATTAAGCTGGAGTCTGTGTTTTTCATTTAGCATAGATTTTAGCTTTGTATTAATCCATGGTTTATTGTTTGGGTATATCTTTATTTTCTTGGTAGGTACGATCATATCAAAGCAGAAGTGGAAATAACCATCGAAAATATCTAAGTTGGTGTTGATGTCAATTCCGTTTTCTATCAAGACAGACCAGTCTGTACACTCAAAACACGCTTGTAGTTGTTGCCTGTTATTATCATCCCATTTTCTAATTTCAATTTCTCTCGGTTTAACTCTTTTCAGTAGCTGTTTATATGTAGGAACACAATATAGCATGTTATGGTCTCCAATTTCCAATGTTAGGTCGTTTAAAAACTTTGTATCTATCCTTAATGTTACAATACATCTTATCTAGTGTAACGTTGCCTCTTGTGGAACAATGCACTGTTTGGTAGTACGTAGGGACTTTTCCTTGAAAATCGCAATGATTAAAATCACCTAATACAATTATTGCGCTGTTCGGGCTTTCGTTTTCACAGTTTGTAACACAGTTTTCTAGTGTATCAGCTGCTATACATTCATCCGCATCCGGAGGTATGTACACAAGTACTACATTTATCTTGCTAAATTCACGTGGTAGGTAAAAGGGTCGACAGGTAAACGCTAAATACTCGATGTTGTTGTCACAGTAGCTTTCCTTAACCTTAATTTGTGAACACCATCTGTCATTTACATAAGCAGCAACGCCACCCCCTCGGTTCTTATCAACACCTCTCCTGTCAGACAGCACCAACACAAACACATCAATAGTCACTGTGCTATCCGCATCCCGATCTTGTAACCAGGTTTCCGTGAGGGCGATTACTGCACTGTCTCTGCTTTCTCGGATAAACTTACAGTTGGTGCACAACTCATCCATTTTATTTCTAATTGAGCGTATATTACCAAAGGTGATGGCTGGCAGTGGGGTTCTCATGCCAAGTCTCCTCATTCTCACTCGTACACCGCTGCGCCGCCCTCTTCTCCCCTTGCGGTGCTTTCTTGTCGTTGCATTTTCAGAGTATTTCTCCTCATTGTGACTTGCCAGTAGTTCTTGTAGTCTTCTTACGTCATTAATGAACTCAGCAGGTAGAGGTGAGTCCAGGGAGGGTCGCAAGTCGAGCAGGAAAGCACTGTCGTACTGCATGTTTACGTTCGTGGCTGCAGTCATCAACATAACACACAGAATTACACCACACAGCACGTGTATTTTCCGGTTTCGCAGTTTCAGAGTTGCTCTAGAGGCATTCATGGTTACCGTAGAACAGCCTCAAGAGTGCAGACTTGCCAAAAATGTTGAAAAAAAAAAAAAGAGGTAAAAAGTCGGGAACTCCAGCGCCGGGGCAGCCGTCGAGCAGCGCCATAAAGATGTGATTGTCATTGTGATGTAGATCGACTTGTCTGGAAATGGAAACCTCAGTATCTGCAATGCAGTACCCCCTTTATTCTATCCCATTCAGATGAATAATGTTCCGGGAAGACGGTATCCCAACTAACTGTTTCCTTTCAAGCCTCTTGTATTAACTTTTTTTTTCCTCTTATTGTTATAGGTTTTATTATACCCAGGGGATCAAATAAGAGATAGATTTGGCTTAATAAGGATTTTTAGTTAGAATTTGTTCAGGGCATTGAGGTTGGTATATACTTATTCTATTACCTTTTACATCCCATCCCATACCCAGAAAGTTTTGTCTCATGGGTAATTCTGAGTCAAGTCGTTCTTTTACGAGATTTTGTAAAATTATTAAATTGCTGTTCTAACTCTGCAGAGGCATGTTGGCGGTTAAACATTCCTTTGTTGCCTTTTCATATAGTCAAGGCTTCTTCATCTGTGACTACTGTTATTTGTAGATTGTCCATATAAAATGCAGAACCTATTTTAGTACATAAAGTTTTATCAAAATGATGATTTAAGGTCGATCCTACCAAAAATGGACTGGAACATGAGCCAAAGAGAACGGATTTAAATATGTACACATCCAAATGACTACCCTTGTCGCTTGGATCTCATGGAAATAAAAACTTTGTAAAGTCTCTGTCTTCTTCCTTTACACTATTCTTAGGAATGTTTTAGAGATGTCAGCTACTAGGGCGTCAAGCAAGTCAAGATCTAACTCCCCTCGTGACTTCAAGCATCTAGCCAAAAATATCTCCAATAACTTTGCTTCTCTTTCAAATTAATTGAAGATCTAACTCCCCTCGTGACTTCTGGCACCTAGCCAATAACATATCCAATAACTTTGCTTCTTCTTTCCCTCCTTTATTTCAACCAGATGGCACCACTGCTGTCACATCTATCTCTAAAGCTGAACTTTAACCTTTAACCTTTTAACAAACCTTTGCTAAAAAACGCTACCTTGGACGATTCAGGGCTTGTTCCTCCCTCTCCTCCACCCTCTAACTACTTCATGCTACCTATTAAAATTCTTTGCAGTGATGTTTTTCATGCCCTCGCTGGCCTAAAGCCTCGGAAGGCTTATGGATCTGATGGACCTCGGATGGCTTATGGACCTATTGTTCTCCGAAACTGCGCCTCCTTGCTTGCTACCTTACCTAGTCAAACTCTTTCTGTTTTGTCTGTCAACATCTACCTTTCCTTTTTGCTGGAAGTTTGCCTACATTCCGCCTGTTCCCTAAAAAGGGTCACCGTTGTAATCCCTGAAACTACCGTCCTATTGTTTTAATTTCCTGCCTATCTAAAGTTTCGAATCTATCCTCAACAGGAAGATTCTTAAAAAACATCCATGATTTCACAACCTTCTATCTGATCGCCAGTATGGGTTCTGTCAAGGCCGCTTTACTGGTGATCTTCTGGCTTTCCTTACTGAGTCTTGGTCATCCTCTTTTAGAGATTTTGGTGAAACGTTTCCTCTTCCTTTAGACATATCAAAAGCTTTTGATAGAGTATGGCACAAAGCTTTGATTTCCAAACTACCCTCCTACGGCTTCTATCCTTCTCTCTGTAACTTCATCTCAAGTTTCCTTTCTGATCGTTTTATTGCTGCTGTGGTAGACGGTTACTGTTCTTCTCCTAGATCTATTAACAGTTGTGTTCCTCAGGGTTATGTTCTGTCACCCACTCACTTCCTATTATTCATCAATGATCTTCTAACCAAACTTTTTGTCCAATTCACTCCAACGCTAATGATACCATCCTGCACTTTCTACGTCTTTTCATAGACGTCCAACCCTTCAGGAAGTAAAAAGTTCACACAGGGAAGCCACAAAACTCTTGACTTCTGATCTCTCTAAAATTTCTGATTGGGGCAGAGCAAAATTGCTCGATTGCTCAATACCTCAAAAACTCAATTCCTCCATCTAATAACTCGACACAACCTTCCAGACAACTATCCCCTCTTCTTCCAAGTTACTCAACTTGCCCCCTCTTCTACAATGAACATCCTCGGTCTGTTCTTTTATTAGTGGACCCCTCTTCTACACTGAACATCCTCGGTCTGTCCTTTTCATATAATCTAAACTGGAAACTTCACATCACATCTCTAGTTAAAACAGCTTCTATGAAGTTAGGCGTTCTGAGACGTCTCTAACAGTTTTTCTCTCACCTCCCCAGCTGCTAACTCTATACAAGGGCCATTTATAGAGTATGCTTCACATGTCTGGGAAAGGGGGGGTGTTCCACTCATACCGCTCATTTAGACAGGGTGGAATCAAAAGTTTTTCGTCTCATCAACTCCTCTCCTCTAACTGACTGTCTTCAGCCTCTTTCTCATCGCCGCAGTGTTGCATCTCTAGCTATCTTCTACCGCTATTTTCATGCTAACTGCTCTTCTGATTCCTAACTGCATGCCTCCCCTCCTCCCGCGGCCTCGCTGCACAAGACTTTCTCCTTTTTTCTCATCCTTATTCTGTCCACCTCTCTAATGCAAGAGTTAACCAGTATTCACAGTTATTCATGCATTTCTCTGGTAAACTTTGTAACTCACAGGAGGAAGCAGTAGACACCTGCCGAAACGATAATTACTCCCAGTGAGGTCTAAAGCACTGTTCAGGGGGTGTTGTGAACTTATCATTAAACCCAGCTGTGACCTCACTGAACGTTTCCCTTTGTGTCTCACAGTAAAAGGGGGCAGTCACAGCCTGCCCTCTAAAAGACAACTATTTCCTCCACACAAAACTACAAACACCTAATAAAACACACACCCTTCAGTCAAAAATTTTAAAATTATCATGGCGACTCCTACACCAGCCTCAGAGTCCCCATCTGGGGAGGGGACCATAAATGTCCTCAGGTCGGACTGCCTTTCTGTCGACGACCCTAAGTGTCTCGACACCCCCCTCAACTTTTTCTTCATTAACTTCTGCAACATTTCGCGGTCGAAGATCTAATTTTTAATCTGTAGAACACCACCTCTCTTCTTCTAAACCTCATCTTCTTTCCCTCACTGAAACTGAGGTGTCTGAGGCAACTGACAGTAGCCCCTCCATCCATCCAAAGCTGGATGCTGCGTTTATGTGCGCAATGACTTAACCTGCTCTCGTGCCCACGCTCTTGAATCTTCCGAGTTTTCCACCATCTGGCTACGACTACAGAATCACTCTCATACTAAATTTATCTGTGCTGTATACCTCTCACCTAACTCCTCTGATTATAAGAAATTCTTTGACTACTTAACTTCCAAAGTGGAGCACATTCTGACCCTCTTCCCTTTTACAGAGATCTCCATTCTTGGAGACTTCAATGTTCACCACCAGCTTTGGCTTTCCTCTCCCTTCACTGACCATCCAGGTGAACTAGCCTTCAACTTTGCTATCCTCCACGACCTAGAGCAATTGGTGCAACACCCTACTCGTATTTCTGACAGTCTTGGAGATACGCCCAACATTCTTGACCTTTTCCTGACCTCTAATCCTTCTGCTTATGCTGTCACCCTTTCTTCTCCGTTGGGCTCCTCTGATCACAATCTCATATCTTTATCTTGTCCTATCACTCCAATCACTCCTCAGGATCCCCCTAAGCGAAGGTGCCTCTGGCGGTTTGCCTCTGCTAGTTGGGGGGACCTGAGGAGGTATTTTGCTGATTTTCCTTAGAATGACTACTGCTTCCATGTCAGAGACCCGTCTTTGTGTGCTGAGCGCATAACAGAGGTGATAGTGTCTGCCATGGAGGCGTAAATTCCTCACTCTTTTTCTCGTCCTAAACCTTCTAAACCTTGGTTTAACACAGCTTGTTCTCGTGCTATACATGATAGAGAGGTGGCCCACAAAAGGTACTTAAGCCTTCCATCACCAGAATCTCATGCACTTTATATTTCTGCCCGGAACCATGACAAGTCTGATCTCCGACTAGCCAAAACTCCTTCATCAATAGAAAGTGTCAAAACCTTTCAAGATCTAACTCCGCTCGTGATTTCTGGCATCTAGCCAAAAATATCTCCAATAACTTTGCTTCTTCTTCTTTCCCTCCTCTATTTCAACCAGATGGCACCACTGCTATCACATCTATTTCTAAAGCTGAACTCTTCGCTCAAACCTTTGCTAAAAACTCTACCTTGGACGATTCTGGGCTTGTTCCTCCCTCTCCTCCACCCTCTGACTACTTCATGCCACGTATTAAAATTCTTCGCAGTGATGTTTTCCATGCCCTTGCTGGCCTAAACCCTCGGAAGGCTTATGGACCTGATGGGGACCCTCCTATTGTTCTCCGAATGTGTGCCTCCGTGCTTGCACCTTGCCTAGTCAAACTCTTTCAGCTCTGCTTGTCAACATCTACCTTTCCTTCTTGCTGGAAGTTTGCCCACTTTCAACCTGTTCCTAAAAAGGGGGACCGTTCTAATCCCTCAAACTACCGTCCTATTACTTTAATTTCCTGCCTATCTAAAGTTTTTGAATATATCCTCAACAGGAAGATTCTTAAACATCTATCACTTCACAACCTTCTATCTGATCGCCAGTATGGGTTCCGTCAAGGCCGCTCTACTGGTGATCTTCTGGCTTTCCTTACTGAGTCTTGGTCATCCTCTTTTAGAGGTTTTGGTGAAACTTGCTGTTGCCTTGGACATATCAAAAGCTTTTGATAGAGTCTGTCACAAAGCTTTGATTTCCAAACTACCCTCCTACGGTTTCTATCCTTCTCTCTGTAACTTCATCTCAAGTTTCCTTTCTGACCGTTCTATTACTGCTGTGGTAGACGGTCACTGTTCTTCTCCTAAATCTATTAACAGTGGTGTCCCTCAGGGTTCTGTCCTGTCACCCACTCTCTCCTTTTTATTCATTAATGATCGTCTAAACCAAACTTCTTGTCCTATCCACTTCTGTGATGATGATACCACCCTGCACTTTTCCATGTCTTTTCATAGACGTCCAACCCTTCAGGAGATAAACATATCACGCAGGGAACCCACAGAACGCTTGACTTCTGATCTTTCTAAAATTTCTGATTGGGGCTGAGCAAACTTGGTATTGTTCAATGCCTCAAAAACTCAATTCCTCCATCTATCAACTCGACACAACCTTCCAGACAACTATCCCCTCTTCTTCAGTGACACTCAACTGTCCCCCACTTCTACAGTGAACATCCTCGGTCTGTCCTTTACTTATAATCTGAACTGGAAACTTCACAACTCATCTCTAACTAAAACAGCTTCTATGAAGTTAGGCGTTCTGAGACGTCTCCGCCAGTTTTTCTCACCCCCCCAGCTGCTAACTCTGTACAAGGGCCTTATTCGTCCGTGTATGGAGTATGCTTCACATGTCTGGGGGGGTTCCACTCATACTGCTCTTCTAGAGACGGTGGAACCAAAAGCTTTTCGTCTCTTCAACTCCTCTCCTGTAACTGACTGTCTTCAGCCTCTCTCTTACCGCCGCAATGTTGCATATCTAGCTGTCTTCTACCGCTATTTTCTGATCTTGCTAACTGCATGCCTCCCCTCCTTTCGCGGCCTCACTGCACAAGACTTTCTTCTTTCTCTCACCCCTATTCTGTCCACCTCTCTAACGCAAGAGTTAACCAGTATTCTCAATCATTTATCCCTTTCTCTGGTAAATCACTGGAACTCCCTGCCTGCTTCTGTATTTCCACCTTCGTATGACTTGAATTCCTTCAAGAGGGAGGTTTCAAGACACTTATTCATCAATTTATTTTTTATCACTGCTTTCACCCTTTTGTGGGGCTGGCATTTCAGTGGGCTTTTTTTTTATTCGATTTTTGTTGCCCTTGGCCAGTGTCCTTCCTACATAAAAAAAAAAAAAACTCTCTGCCTGCTTCTGTATTTCCACCTACGTATGACTTGAACTCCTTCAAGAAGGAGGTTTCAAGACATTTATCCTTCATTTTTTGATCACAGCTTCGGACCCTGTTCGGGGACCGGCATCTTAATGGGCTTTTTTTTTTTTTTTATGTTATTCATTCATTTATTTATTATTTCTTTTTGTTGTCCTTGGCCGGTGTCCCTTTTACATAAAAAAAATAATAAAGTTCTCTGTTAGTTTGGTCCCGTATATAAACAATCATTCAGACTACTTTCCTCCTTGGTTGCCCGTGAGCTGCAATTGAAAACCACTCTCATAGAGGTGGTGACATTCTTTCTTTACCGCATGATGAGGGAGGTAATGGGTAATAGTGTTATGATTTACTGGTTCCTCTATCCTCTCTAAGAAATTATTTGCGGTTTGATTTTTTTTATGATATCATATTGTTCCATCATGGTTTTATTTTTCTTTAGCTTTATCCACAATTTTTTTTTTATTTGATTCTTGGTATTGATATAATTACTTGATAAGGGTGGTTCATTTATTTTCCAAGGTAATCTGACCCAATACTGATTGTCTTTACATTCTATGGTTTTGTTAAATTAGTCTTGGGTTATTTGCTCTTCAACATTAAGAGCACCGGGATTTATGCCCATGGTATCTAAGCCCCATAACTTATGAATAGGTTCATGCCTTTCTTCTATGATGTCAGGCAGCTCATTAGGGATAAATTGAACTCTAATACGGGCCACTAGTAGGGACTGGATTGGTGTCACAAAGGCAGGAAGGAAGCTATTATTAGTTGAATTGGACCCACTTCATCTGATGTTATGTTTTGACTCCCTAATTTTATAGCTTTTGTTTTGAAAAAAAAAAAATCAGCAGTTTCTTTATAACCTTTGATAGCTAAATTAATGTTCATGTCTGGGATGACCACTGCTGTTATCTTTGTTATCTTTGTTATCTTTGATAGGTCTTACTAGGTCACAAGTTTGGGTGTTATTATTAGTTAGGAAATCCAAGATTTATAATTGAGCTTATCCTGTTTTTGGTAGGTTTCAAGCTGTTACGGTTTCCTTGTTTATGAAGCCTTTCTGCGCTCTTGTGTCGAACAGAACTTTGGGTTTCGTCAGTCATCTTTGACTATTAATGGCCGCTTCTGCTGATGAAACTGCTGCAAGAGAGATAAGCTGCTTATTATTGGTCTTTTCATAAGGTGGGGTTAGTTCAGTCTCATTCCCTATTATCTCACATAGAGCAACATGGTGTACTCCTTTCTTACATATGTGCCATTTGTTTTACAGTCTTTTATTTGGTGTGACTCACTTAGGGATAATGTGCACCTTCCTAATTCCTCTAGTCTATTTATTCTATTTAACCCTTGGTAATTACCACAGTGTGCTGGATTATGTTGTTCAGAGCAAAATGCACATTTCTTTATTGTTTAATTTTTAGGTCTTGTTACTGTCTTGTTATAGTTGATATAGGATGGTACCTCTGTTTTCTTATTCATTGTGTTAGAGAAGATGCCTATTGTCTTTGTGGTCTCATAAATTGGTTTGGTTTTATTTACTGGGCAATAAATAGTTAAGTTTGAATTCATTTCCTTTCACTTTATATGATGGGGTACTATCCACCCGTTCATGGTAAGTTTTATTAGAATATGGTTTACTTGGTTCGGATGCCTCGTCATTACTCATATTCTTACAAGTTTCTAGCAATGATTCGTGTGTCTCCTTGAAAGTGAAGTGGCT